>NC_140175.1:31633803-31738803 GCF_963971535.1 Notolepis coatsorum | reverse complement strand
ATTTTCAGATGACTCAGTTCAGTGAGGGTTAATATTGTGAGAGGAGAATTGGAAGAATGCGCCAATATGAGAATTAGAGACATAGATCCTATTAATATAAGTCCACATAGCTAGGAAACAATGCTAAACACTGAAAAAGGCCATTTATAAGATAGTTCCCCTTTAAAGGTGTTGTATGTTTTTTGTTTGTTAAAATAAGTGTTAAATATATCTACATTCCGACAGCCATCACTGATATAGAGTGTTTGGTCAGTAACATGGGTCTCTCAGTCCCTCCGCTCTGCAGTAAACAGAACATACATTTTCTGGTATCCTGTTCCCACTTTATCCAATCAGGAGAGAGAACCCTAGATATTTTCTTACTTATTTCAAGAAATCTTGCCAAGCCAAATTTGCTTACCGCATTGGTAGATAATTTGACTTGTTTCAAGAACACATTTGCTTAAAACTAGTTTTTATTTCTTATTTTTTTTCAGACCATTTTTGCAGTGTGGAGCTCCCTCTCCTGATTGGATGAAGTGGGAACGGGATACCAGGACATTTATTGTCTGTTTACTGCAGACTGGAGGGACTGAGAGACCCATGTTACGCGCCGGTCCAAGCCCCATTTCATTCTTGCATGAGGAAGGATAATAACGATAATCTAGCGTTGATTTCAGGAAGATTCGATAATCAGGCGAAATATGACAACGTGATAACTGGATTTCACTAAAGGGCTATTTTCGCGTCGTTTCCTGGGATTACTAAGAATCACCCAAACTATACTCATATTCAAAACGGTGTAAAACGGAAACGTACGGATGAAAAAACAATCTGTTTTTTGCATGTTGACCAGAAGCAACTCACTGACAATCGACGGTGTTATTAGATCCATAGCTATAATATTTCATATATTTTAAGCACTCGCAAGTTTGACTTTCTCCCCATTGAACAGAGTGCTGGCCTTCTACCCAGAAGGTAAACAACGACCCCTAGTGCTGAATGAGTTAAGACAGGAGATGTTGTGAATCACATTCACACTCCAAGTGATTTTGACCAACTTCACGACTGCAAAAACATGGCTCCAAAAAACGGGTCTGTCCCAAAGAAGTCAAAACAACAGCGTTACAGTATACGGTTTTTCGATGCAAAATGGTTAAACCTTTGATACAGTTGAAGCGGAAACCAACCGTGTTGTTGCGCCGGAGAGTGTCAAAGGTGGAGAACCTCCCGCGGGCGGGGCCGAGGTTGGAGGAGGAGATGAGGCTGGAGGGGGGCACAGGGCTGGTGCTGCGACTGTAGTTCAACAGATTCAACTCCGAGGTAGCCGGCGACACTCTGCCCTGCACCTGGAGAGAGAGAGAGAGAGAGAGAGAGAGAGAGAGAGGGAGAGAGAGAGAGAGAGAGAGAGAGAGAGAGAGAGAGAGAGAGAGGGATATGTTGAGTATATTATACCACAGTAAAAAACGAACAATTTCCCACGGAGGACAAACACACGTCGCTGATCACTTGACACAATCAGTTGAATGAATCAGTTGATGGACGGTTGATGCTATTATTCTGAAAATGTAAAATGTGTTTACTGTGATTTTCAGCCGTCGTACTCACCTTGTAGTCAGACATGCGGTACGCAGGGTTGTAGTTGTAGTCCATGGAGACTGTGGTGTAGGGGCTGTGGAACGCCCTCGGAGGACTGTCAGTACCACCCGCCTGGGGAGAGAGACATGATAGATAGAGAGAGAGAGAGAGAGAGAGAGAGAGAGAGAGAGATATAGAGAGAGAGAGAGAGAGATAGATAGATAGAGAGAGATAGATAAAGAGAGAGAGAGAGATAGATAGATAGATAGATAGATAGATAGATAGATAGATAGATAGATAGATAGATAGATAGATAGATAGATAGATAGATAGAACCCATTTGTTAACAGTATGTTGTATGACAGTCAGAAGGCTGAATCACAGTGCAAGACATTTCCTATCCAGGAGATGGCGGTGTTTAACAGATATTAAATGGCACTAACACACACACGCACACACACACACCCACACACCAACACACACACACACACACACACACACACACACACACACACACACCAACACACGCACACACCCTCCCTGGTATCTGTTCTATCTCACCCGCTCAGACATGGTGTCCCAGTCCCTCGATGCCAGCGACTCCAGGGACCCTTTGTAGTGGTTCAGTCCGACTCGGGAGCTCTCCCAACGTGAAGCGCGGGGACCGTTCTCCCCTATCCCTGCGGGACCATCTGGATCCCTGCTGCTCAAGCCGTTGCCAAGATCGTTGCTGAGAAACAGCTGATATTTAGGGTTCTGGCTGTGATTGATCGACAGAACCTTCGGAGTAGAGGGCTCCTCTTCTGAAGGCTTGGTCGGATCAAAATCGGATTCCTGGATGGGGGGGGGGGGGGGGGGGGATAGAGGATAGAGAAGAAGAGAGGGAGAATAAGAGGGAGAGGAGGTTAATGGGACGTACTGTATATGAATGGAAGAGGAGAAAAGAGAAGGAGGAGAGAGATGGATGAAGGAATAGGCGGCAAATATTGAGAGACAAAGACAAAACGGGATGGACAGAGTGGGAGAGAGAGACAGAGTTAAAGTGACAAAGAAAGAGAGGAGGTCAACATAGAGAGAGGAGAGAGATTGTATAACTGAACGCACTCATAACGTCAGATGATCAAATCTGCTACTTTGCAGGACCTAAGACTTGCCATGTTCAAATCAACCACTGGCATCAACCACTGAGCAAGACACATGCATCAACACGCAGAGCGCTAACACATGGACAAAACAAGCTGAAAATTATGACATTGGGCAGCTTTTCATGCAGAAAATCAGACAAATTATGTTGAAAATGCTCACAGAAAACAAAACACTCAGTGAGTCAGTGTATTAGTTGTCATGGAGTCTGACACGTTTGATTAGTAGCATTGCTGGAGATGCGAGCAGGACGTGCTTAAGATGCTGTAACATGCTATACTTTGCCATGCTTTTTTTTTGTCATGCTATCTTCACATGGGAGTGGATTTGGGGATTTATTCATGCAAAGTCGGCAGGTCGGAAAGGTCATCCTCCTGGCTTCGGCTGTATCACTTACCGATCCCATACCAGAGTCAGCTAAAGAGTCCCTCCCAGAATCGGGGTTGTGTTTCTTTAGACTGTCGTCACCATTAGGAGTACTGCTTCCCTGGTGTGAATCCATGTCCTGTTTCTCCGGACCATCTCCACTGCTTCCCTGGTGTGAATCCATGTCCTGTTTCTCTGGACCATCTCCACTGCCTCTCTGGTGTGAATCCATGTCCTGTTTCTCCGGACCATCTCCACTGCCTCTCTGGTGTGAATCCATGTCCTGTTTCTCCGGACCATCTCCACTGCCTCTCTGGTGTGAATCCATGTCCTGTTTCTCTGGACCATCTCCACTGCTTCCCTGGTGTGAATCCATGTCCTGTGTCTCTGGACCATCTCCACTGCCTCTCTGGTGTGAATCCATGTCCTGTGTCTTTGGACCATCTCCACTGCCTCTCTGGTGTGAATCCATGTCCTGTTTCTCTGGACCATCTCCGGCGCTTCCCTGGGTTTCATCCGCGTCGCTCCGCCTCAGTGCGGGCTCGGCCTCCCGGAACGGGGGGATCACTCTGATGGAAGGTATGGGGCTGTCCAGTGACCCGATCGGAGAGGAGGTAACCGAGGATGGACTTCGGGGGGAACCAGGGACGCTATCTGGATCGGAGAATTTGCCGATGAGGTCTTTGACGCTGCGGGATCGCGTCAGAGCATTAGAACTACGGACCAGGGCTGCTGCTGTCTTCCTGCTGGCGGTTCTCCGGGCTTGCTCTTTCACCTCGGTCATCCTGAGCAGCGATGACTCCGGACCGGAGAGAGAGCGCGTGGAGAAGAGAGACATTGTGTTGTCGGCGTGTCCGTTTACACCATATCTCTTCTTTGTTGGTCCTGTCTGTGTATGGGCGGTTTCCTAAGAGAAAAACAGCTCTGGGTTCAGCACACTGGTCACGTGGAAAGGACGGTGGTTGTCAGAACCATAGATAGATAGATGCCAGTTTAGCTCCACAGTCCTGCTCCGTGGCTGTTGTGGAGTTTCCTTTCAAGGCCTTTTGTTAACACCTCCCCCGCCCCTGTATCCTCCTGTCCTCTCCCCTCACCTGGTCGTCTCTCCCCCGCCCCCTTTCCTCCCAGATAGCTTAAAAGAGAAACCAACAGAATGAGGCAGGTGCTTGACCAAGTCAAGTCCTCTACTGAACTCCTAAACCTAAATTGTATTTGATTAGCCATGTTTTAACAATATATTTGTATCAATGTATCAATGAAGATTTGCATAATTAACCTCTCTGGTTCCACCACACTGTTGTCACAAGTACCTTGTGATTGTCCAGTAGCTGTCATTTGAAACATGTTGTTGTACATGTGCAGCTGATGCCAAATTTGGGACAAACTCTTTCAATCAATTGACCATATTCACACCTCCCCACCAAGGGGAACATGGTGGAAAGGAACCCAACCTGAGCATGACATAAGAGCAAAATGGCCGCCGTGTGAATATGGACAATGGCTGAGAATGATCATGTGAGGCAAGAAGCTGCTGATGATGGCTAACGTTAAAAGGGATAGTCCCCATTTTTAAGAAGCCTATTTAATTTAGTCACAAACTGGAAGTAATTTCAGTACGTCCAGAAAGCCCTTACATATTAGTTTTTTTGTTTAGTTTTCATTAGAAGCAGAGCATGCTAACATTTGGAATTCAGTGAAGTCAATGAAGGCACAAACTAGTATTGCTATCTAGTATGATTCCAATCTTCATGCCCTCATCGACAACTACTAGCCCTGCTAAATATTGTCTGCTTCCAGTTTCTCAAAAGCATAAACCCTGGTGCTTTGTGACAAATCAATTTTCTAAAGGCATAATGAGTTTGATTCAGCCACTAGATGTCACTAGAGCACCAGCATGTCAGACAACACTGGTGCTTACATAGGATACGCTGTGCCATTGAGCTAATTTGAGATCAAACTGTCAAACTAGGCGTTGCAGATCAAATATGACTCAAGATGAGCAGCATGGCCTATTTCCTGCGTAAAGGTTGCCCACATATTTCAGGTTCAACTTTAGGTAAAAAAAGAGAACACTGACAAGCGAACAAGAACATAGAACCAGAGAACCAGAGACTGCCCAATCCAATCGGGTGCATTCCACCTGGGGAAATGGGAAGAAGGGAGGGAATACATGCACACAACGAGCGCATAGCATGCACATAGCATGCACGTGCTGCTGCCCAAAGGTTGATGCCCAGTAACATCCTGAACACAGCGAAATAAGAAAATCCAGACAGATAAAGACACCAACACACACTTCTAGTGGCTCATTAACCCTTTCACTACCACACTACACAGGGTTAACGCTTTCACTTACCAC
Source organism: Notolepis coatsorum (assembly GCF_963971535.1). Taxonomy (NCBI): domain Eukaryota; kingdom Metazoa; phylum Chordata; class Actinopteri; order Aulopiformes; family Paralepididae; genus Notolepis; species Notolepis coatsorum. The sequence continues at coordinate 31,733,378 of NC_140175.1, read as the reverse complement.
ACTACAGAAGGTTAACCTTTCGCTACCACACTACAGGCGGTTAACCGTCTGTAGTGTGGTAGTGAAAGGGTTAAGTGATGATTCAAAGGGATTATGTCTTTGTTTTATGTTTTTTAGGATACTTCTTCAGTATGCCTTTAAAGGTAGAATCCGTAATGCCATCAAACGGCGAGCTCTAGACAAAAGAGCCCTGCTTGCATGGTATTCGCTTGCATTTTTTGTTTCGGCCTGATGTGTGGGTGGGAGTGAGTGGGGACAGGCGAGGGGTTGCTATTGCTGGCCACACCTCAGGCTCTGCCAGGAGATGTCTGGTGAAATGAACAGTACGATAAGTTACTAAACTCTCAACCCTCACATACTGTACCTAAGTCCAAAACAAAACATGGTGGAATGCCAAGCGGTGTTTTTTTGCCAAGAGTTTGAATGAATGAATGAATGAATGAATGAATGAATGAATGAATGAATGAATGAATGAATGAATGAATGAATGAATGAATGAATGAATGAATGAATGAATGAATGAATGAAAACTTTATTTAACAGATTGCAGAATGGGTACAATACAGTACGGCTCAATACACACAATTGTTAAGGGGATGCAGACCAGAGAAAGACGTTTGTCTTGTTTACATCAGGGTCCCCCATTTTCAATTCATAGTGACATTTATGACATACACAACATACATGACATTTATGGCATAGGGACATACATGACATTTAAAGATTCTACCTTTAAATGTGTGGACTATCCCTTTAGCTTCTATACAGCATGGGTGCTGTGTGTATGCAGTCGGGCAGCTCTGTATGTTACATAGTTAATCTGTTGCATGTTAGATTGTTTCTTCACGTGATTTCATTATCATTTAATTCATTACGCTTAGAGGAATTACAAAACAGAGTGGAAAAGCATATTAAAGTTACATAAATCCCCTCTCTCTCTCTCTCTCTCACACACACACACACACACACACACACACACACACACACACACACACACACACACACACACACACACACACACACACACACACACACACACACACACACACACACACACACACACACACACACACACACACACACTGTCTTTCTATCTCTATGTCTCCCTCTTTTTTTCTCTGTCTCATTACAGATATGTATATGCTGTAGATGTTGTTGACTGTGTATCTAGGCATAATTAAAAGATGGCCTGTGTGTGTGTGTGTGTGTGTGTGTGTGTCCCTCCTCTGACATAAATCCCTCCTGAGAAGCACAACATCTGCTCGCTCATCTGAAAAATGATCACCCTTCACCGTGACTCACAACAAACCATCTCTCAGACACTGTTATATAAATTAATATTAGATAGATATATTATAATCACTGTATAGTGATATAGTGATATATAGATATATACTGTATATATATCGATAGATAGATAAACCTCTGTTCTTCTCTCTTTCTCTTTCTCTCTTTCTCTCTTTCTCTCGCACACACACACACACACACACACACACACACACACACACACACACACACACACACACACACACACACACACACACACACACACACACACACAAATTACATTCCAATAGCCACTCAAAATGATAAAAGGGGTGAAAATCCAAATATTTTTTCAATTTAGCCAAAAGCCACTTAAATAAATCCAACTTTAATTAACAATCAAATAAGAGGACTCAATTCCATTAATGCTACTTATTTAAATGAAGTGGCCACTGGCCAGGGTTTTAGCTCTGGGTGGAGAGCTCAGGGCCCAGAGGCCTTAATCCAGGGGCTTGCCTAGCTGTCTCCCCTTTGGGACAGTGAAGTGAAGCTGGGTTGGACAGGGCCGGTCTGGAGGTCTGGGGGGTGTCTCTTGGGGTCAGAATCATTGCTAATCACCGGTGTATTAAAATGTTTACAGGCCACACTGGGATTAGCCCTAAGCTACAGTAATGCTTTTTAATGGTATTATTTGTGCCCTTACCGCCCTCCCTGAGCTCATTCTGGAGGACTCTCTGGGCCTTAAGCCTTATGGAATGAACAGTAAGTTAATGACATGAAATAAATAACGTGTGTGTGTGTGTGTGTGTGTGTGTGTGTGTGTGTGTGTGTGTGTGTGTGTGTGTGTGTGCGCGCGTGCGTGATGGCTTCTAGTGGCTCGTCAATACAGTAAGCAGACAGAAAGGTGACAGGCTAGGCATGTATACACACACACACACACACACACACACACACAGGTCCAGTATTCCCTCAGGCCAGGCTACAGTACAGACATATGGTGTGTAGTTATACTGTATATCATCTGACCCAGATTACTATCATGTAATCCTCAACACTATACACTCTGAAACAATGACGTTACAGCAGTGTTTCTTAACACCTGGGTTGGCACCCAGAGAGAAATTATTCACTTGGATCCCCAAATTATTCTAGAGGAATTTGTGTGTATCTTTTTCAATTATTAAAATGTTTTATTTTTGACTTAACAAGTGTAGATTGTTTACATCTACTATGGTCGAGGAGGCACAAGCATCTCACGAATGTATGTACATTTGAAAAAGCTGTGGCAATCTTTATCTATATATCCTTATTCAAACTTCTAATCTAAATACTTACACACACTTACTAAAAATCACTGTTAGTCCGCCCAGATGGCTTGTTATAACGGGTTATACCGGGTTCTCTAAATAACACACAACACAGACAGCACAGAAACACACACTGTAACATGTATAAACTAAAAAGGTCTACAAGCTTCAAAGTAATTTCAATCAACGAGAATGGTAGATATGAAAGAAGAAAACAAGCCCACATACACTTAAAGCTCTGTTCAAATGGTCAATGTCATCAAGAAGAAAAAAACAAGCCAGAGTCTTTCCTGTGACAAAATGGCATCCAATGTAATAAAAAAAGTCAACCAACAAACTCGATTCTTGTACCGGATCTCCTCACTGGTAAACAAGAATACCCTGAAGACTCTAGCAGGAGCACTCATTCAAGGGTACTACGACTATGCTTGCACCTCATGGTACCAAAGCACCTCAAAGGCGCTAAAAACAAAATTACAAACATCTCAAAACAAACTGGTCAGACTACTGCTTGACGTTACTCCTAGAACCCACCTCACCCCTGCCCACTTTGACAACCTAGGATGGCTTAGAGTAGACGACAGAGTACAGCAACTTGCAATGGGCCTGGTCTACAAGATACACTACACGACCAAGGTACCCATGTACATGTCAAAATACTTCCCAAAGGTCAGTGAATACCACGATCACAACACCAGAGGGAGCTCCACAAATCATGTTAAACCCAGATTCGGCTCAAACAAGGGACTAAACACGTTTCGCAATTATGCCACATCAATGTGGAACGCCCTACCCAAAGCTGTAAAGGAATGTGAATCACTACCCACTTTCAAAAACACTCTCAAAAAACACCTAAGGGAGACTGCAACTCGAAACTGGCCCCTGTAAATGTCCGAACACAACCCCCTCCAATGTACAGTAAATGACCAAGTATGGTCTTGTCAATAATCCAATGTACAGTTTTGTTTGTACAGTTATACAGTGTCCCCCCCCACCCCTCCTACCCAACCCCCCCCCCCACTCCTACCCAACCCCCCCCCCCCCCACCCACCCAACCACCTCCAATGTACAGTCCCCCCCCCACCCCCACCTACCCAATCCAATGTACAGTTTCTACGTCAAATGTATATACTCTTTTTTCTGGACTCTTTTGTATCACAAACAGTACTGTAATTGCAAATCTGGTATGTCATAAATGTATAGATGTAGCAGTACTGTCTATCTGTATGTCATGTATGTCATATATGTTACGATGAATTGAAAATGGGGGACCCTGATGTAAACAAGACGAAAGTCTTTGTCTGGTCTGCATCCCCTTAACAATTGTATGTATTGAGCTGTACTGTACTGTACCCATTCTGCAATCTGTTAATAAAGTTTTCAATCAATCAATCAATCAAGTCACACCACTCATAAAAAAACCAACCATGAACCCCACCGTCATAGGCAACTATCATCCTGTCTCTCTTCTTTCTTTCCTTCCTTCCTTTTTTTTTTTTTGCTTTCTTTTTTTACTCCTCTTTTTCTCCGCCTGATTTTTCAATTTTTCTCCCCATCCCAATTTTAGTCGTATGCCAATTCCCCCCCTCCCCTACCTGGTTGTTGTACGCATGTTCCTCCTACTGGTCGGTACAAGGGAACCCTGAAGTCTACCACACGCTTCCTCCGACACGTGCGGAGACAGCCAGTGGCTCTTTTTTCACCTGGCAGCGAGGACTCTCATTGGTGAAGCGTAACACGTGGGAGGTCACGATGCCTTCACCATTTCCTGCCTTTCACTGAGCAGGCACCCAGACCTGACCTGTAGGCGTCGCTGTCCACAACGCCAGATTACCACCCTCGACTTCCCTCCCGCTAACTCAGCCAAACGAGTTAGTATGATGATCGGCTCAAGCCGCAGGCAATGCTGACTCCGGGAGTCGAGACCGCAGCCTCTTGCATTGGTGACGAGCGCAATCTCCGCTACGCCATCCGACCGCCTTTCCTTCCTTTCTAAAACACTTGAACGTGCTGTATCCAACCAACTTACTGCTTATCTCTTACAGAATGACCTCCTAGACCCTAATCAGTCAGGCTTCCGGACTGGCCACTCCACAGAAACGGCCCTCATTGCGGTCACAGAGGCACTTCACTTAGCAAAAGCGAAAGGCCTCTCCTCTGTCCTGATTCTCCTAGATCTATCTGCAGCCTTCGACACAGTCAACAATCAGATCCTCCTCGCGTCCCTCGCAGGAATGGGAGTGGCTGGCTCTGCGCTGACATGGCTGACATCATACCTCAATGACCGCTCCTACCAAGTGTCATGGAGAGGGACCCTGTCGGCCCCCTGCGGACGGGTGTCCCTCAGGGCTCGGTCCTAGGACCCCTCCTCTTCTCCCTCTACACTAAATCTCTGGGTAACATTATCACGTCTCATGCCTTCTCGTATCATTGTTATGCCGATGATACTCAACTCTTCCTCTCCTTCCCTCCCTCAGATATCCACGTCTCTGAGCGGATCTCGGCCTGTCTGTCCGCCATCTCCCCCTGGATGATGACCAACCACCTCAAACTGAACCTAAGCAAAACAGAATTGCTCCAACTGCCGGCCAAATCCTCCCCCGTGACAACCTTTCCATCACAGTCGAGAATGCAGCTGTGACCGCGTCCCTGACCGCCAAGAACATTGGTGTTGTCCTTGACGACCAGTTGAACTTCTCCGCTCACATCGCAGTGACAACCAGAACCTGCAGATTCCTCCTGAGCAACGTCAGAAGGATCCGCCCCTTCCTGACAAAAGAAGCCACCAAACTCCTCGTCCAATCAACAGTCATCTCCCGCCTCGACTACTGCAACGCACTGCTTGCTGGCCTCCCGGCCACTGCCACCAAGCCTCTTCAACTCATTCAGAACGCAGTGGCCCGCCTGATCTCAAACCTACCGAAGTCAGCCCATGTCACCACACTTCTTAGGGACCTGCACTGGCTTCCCATTGCTGCACGAATCCGCTTCAAGGCCCTCGACCTGGCATACCGTGCGGCAAAGGGAACCACTCCCGCCTACCTCCGGTCAATGGTCTCTAACTACACACCCTCAAGACCCCTACGCTCTGCATCTTCTGGCCGTCTCATACCCACTCCTATCCGAGCTCCGCCTTTTCTCAGTCCTTGCCCCACAATGGTGGAATGAACTGCCCACCCCAGTTAGGACAGCCGAAACACGTCCAATCTTTCGCCGTGGACTAAAGATGCACTTCTTCAACCATTATCTGAAAATAAAAATAAAATTAAATAAAATAAATCTAACCCTAACTAACCGTACTGTCATGCACTTGTCCTAATAAACTAACCTACACTGTAGCACTCAACACTTTGATGAACATTGTTACTCAGCTGATAGAGTTGTGCCCTTCCTGATGACTTGTCGTACAGAACTTGTAAGTTGCTTTGGATAAAAGCGTCATGTAAATGTAAATGTAAGAACCGCACACACACACACACACACACACAATTATAATACCTTTAATAATTAATACCTTAACAAAGTTGTCAATGCCGTCAACAAGAATATGCAAAAACAACAATGTGCTAAATAGCCGACCAATTAGTTGAAACAGTCTTGAGTTGGACATGTATGTCTCTTACAGAGAGACGTGGAGCAGCGTTTGGCCTGAGGCAATCTGCTTGGCAATATGTTCGTCTGTTGTTTGGTCATACTGGCTGTAAATAACGGGGATTAATCAACCAACCACTGGCCTGTCTGTCTCACACGCTGCTTAACCAGGAATTAGCACTCTGATCGGAACACTACCAGCCAATTTGTTATAAAGCTGATCAAAGTTATCTCTTCAAAAAAAACGACCAGCGAGTCAAAATGATCCGTTAATACAAAACCCAGGATGTAATATGAATGACGCAAACATATTTATGAGACAAATCTCTCCAATATGAAAAACAGAAACCTATTCATTGTTTGGCCAGTGAATAACGAGGATTTATAGACCAACCCCCTGGCTGACTGCCCTTAAAGCCGGGAGAAGGCACAGAGCGCTTAGCCAGGAATTATGTGGGATGATACAGTATGAATAATACAAAATAAATTGTGATATATGATGATGGGATGGAAATCCAGGATTTCCCACAGATAAAATAAAAAGGTTGTTATTTACTAATCAGGTCAAAATGATGACCTGTGTTCTCCTCCAGTGGTAATCTAGATGAGCATAATCTAGAGGAGCATAATATCTAATAATATCCAGACCGACAGTAAAGTCCTTTTTGTTTTGCTGTATCTCACAAGGTAATCCACATAGATGTTGTCCCATTTCCTAAATTCCAATTCCTGCTGGAGATTAAATTGCTCTACAAAACTGATCAACTATAGCTACCGCTTAGAGTTATATTATACTATACTACATTATGTGAACGACGTGTCTCTCACAACACAGCTGCTATTTCTGACCAAACAATGTACACAGGTGGTTTTCAAAAGCCTGAGCCGGGACCTGAATGGAGGTCGGGGGGGAACAATTAAAACGCAATTGGACTGCATTTTGGACTGCATTTATACAGCGCTTTACAATTCATGCCTCACATTCACCCATTCACGTCACACATTCACACACCGACAGCGGAGGCGACCATGCAAGGTTGCCGACCTGCTCATCGGGAGCAGTTAGGGATTAAGTCTCTTGCTCAAGGACACTTCGACATGCTACCGGGAGGAGCCGGAATTGAACCGGGAACCTGCTGATTACCAGACAACTGCTCTACCTCCTGAGCCGCTGTCACTATTAAAATTTACATAATTAATGTAGGTCTGCAGGGGAAAAAGTATACTATGCTGATACTATACTATATAGTAGTTTGTTTCTTGTACAGATGCAACACATTTTCAAACCTGTCTAAAATGTCAGATTTTACAAGCGTGTGATGACATTTTGACATGTCTCTTGTCATTATGTGAATCCTAACAAGGCTTCCATATGACGGGATTCCTGGCATAGCAGCAGCAGCAGTGTGTGTGTGTGTGCGTTTGTGTGTGTGTGTGTGTGTGTGTGTGTGTGTGTGTGTGTGTGTGTGTGTGTGTGTGTGTGTGTGTGTGTGCGTGCGTGCGTGCGTGTATGCCACATCTATGTCGTGTGTGTCTGCATTTGTGTCTGTGTGCAAGTGTGTCATTGTATGCATGTGTGTGTGTGTGTGTGTGTGTGTGTGTTTGCATCTCTGTATATGACTGTCTTGTGTGTGTGTGTGTGTGTGTGTGTGTGTGTGTGTGTGTGTGTGTGTGTGTGTGTGTGTGTGTGTGTGTGTGTGTGTGTGTGTGTGTGTGTGTGTGTGTGTGTGTGTGTGTGTGTGTGTGTGTGTGTGTGTGTGTGTGTGTGTGACAGACAGAGCCAGATGAACAGGCAGATGTTTCTTCTGTCTCTCCACTCTGACTGTCTGAGAGAAAGACTGACAACAGCTGGATCCAAGCCAGTCACACACACACACACACACACACACACACACACACACACACACACACACACACACACACACACACACACACACACACACACACACACACACACACACACACGCGCGCCAGACACACAGACAACAGCCAGACACACAGACACACACAATACTGACTGAAAGCGGCTATATACATGACAGTGTGCCATCTCAATGCACTGATGTTTGAAAGCTGTCTGAGGTTTATTTAGGTCCAGATGTCACTCTCTCTTAATCTTGTTGGACATGGATGTTTGGACTGCCAGTGATAGTAAACTGGCAGTAAACTGATGCTGCCTTTTTCTGATTGTGGGTCATGGCGGCCATTTTGTTATTTTGCGTTAACACAACAGCAGGTGATTAGGTTTTTAGTAACAGCTTTAGTGTCACAGATAGAGGGAAACAAGGAAACAGAGTTACCCTCATGCGGACCCACTAGAAGTATTTCATAACATACTAAATGTACCGTAACAGAAAAAAATAAAATAAAAAAAACAGTTTAGTCAGTCACTGTATCAAAGGCTCAGACAATAAACAAAGGCAGTAATGGGGCTATAGAATTTCAACAGAGGTTGTCATATTGTATTCACTGATTGTGCCTTTAATCCTTTCATTACCACACTACAGAAGGTTAACCTTTCATTACCACACTACAGAAGGTTAACCTTTAACCGTCTGTAGTGTGGTAGTGAAAGGGTTAACCTTCTGTAGTGTGGTAGTGAAAGGGTTAACCCTTTGTCATGTGGCTGTGAAAGGGTTAACCTTCTGTATTGTCGCAGCGAAAGGGTTCGCCGTTTGGTAGTGTGGTAGTGAAAGGGTTAAAGGCCACGAGACATGGGAACACACATCTTTAATATACTGTACCATGTTGTTGCTCTGTTCCGTCTCGTTCTTCCCCAGCATAGTGAGCTGGCTGTGTGTGAAGTGTCTGTGGCTCTCCTGCTCAGGCCTGCCAACATGTACATACACATAATAGGGTTTCATATATTTAAGATACGATAAGATATTCCTTTATTGATCCCCTTGGGGAAATTCAGGCATCATAGCAGCATGGGGGAGGGGGGAGGCGAGGTACAGGTAGTAAAAAGCAGTGTAAACAATATAACAAATCAATATAATTAACATAATTAACTCTGGACATGTGCATAATGGCAACAAGGTGTGAGATGACGGTATGTATGCCCTCTCAGTTATATTTGCCCTACAATAAATTGTTACAATATATAATCGAATCCAATAATCTAAATCGAATCTAATATATAATTGGAATTATTATGATTATTACTGGGATATTTGAGGTGTGCTTGATTTATTCTGCCACTTAAAAACGTATTGCCTCTCAAGCATTCATTTTGTTCTTATGATATTAGTGTGTGTGTGTGTGCGTGCGTGCGTGCGCGCGTGTGTGTGTGTGTGTGTGTGTTTTATTGTGACAACTCATACTACATAACAGGTAATGCCACGTAGCATTATAATATAAACATGTAAACACACAATAACTAAGCTAAAATCAAGCAGAGAAAGACGAAACTAAACCAACTAAACGTAACTTACCCCCCCCCCCCCAAATAACACAATTACATCGAACTATTGTGTGCAATTGCAGTGGTTGTGGTTAAAAAAATCAACATGTACGGTGGCGGGTAAAACATTGTGTTCTCCCATAAAATAAGGAAAGGAAAATCAATAATTAGTCCAATCCAGCTGTGGAGGAATCCTTTTTGATTGCCCCAAACAATAGCTTAAATCTCACACCTAGGTGGGAGCCAAGGGGCTTAGGGCCCCCACGCCTCTCTACTCTTAGCTCAGTAGTGTCCCCTTCTCTCCCTCACTGTCTCCCAGCTGGCCACGATGAGGGAACTCCTCTTAGCCAAAGCTCATTTAACCCACATGTACCTTTTATATGTGTTTTCCCTATTACACCTACAGTATATTGATCATGAAGGTCTGCCACAGTTGAATTGATTGGTATAGGCCTACCTGTGGTCGTCTTCTCCCAGCGGCTCCTGTGTGAACCTGTGGAGCCTCTGGGCCTCCTCCCGGTATCTCCGCAGGTCCTGGTTCAGTAGGCTACAGAGCGAGCTCAGTGCCTGCTCCTGGAACACCAGTCTCTCGGAAAGGGCTGAGCGTCCAGCGAAGGATCTCTCTAGGTCCTGACGAGCACGCAACACCCACTGGGGAGGTTCACAACACGGACATAAACATTGATATCATTATTTGACATGTTAGCTTACACTCTCATCCAGAGCAATCCGTAGTTCATGCAAACAGTATAGCTTGGATAACCCCCGCTTTTAATTAACCATTGGATGGACACAGGTGCAAGTGCATTCAACAATGACAACTATATATAGATGTAGCACAAGGCAAGCATTAGATTCATGCTTTACTTTACCTCTACCAAAAACAAATGCTCTGAAAAAGACGGTAATGTATAGAGCAGTTGCTTATTGGAATAAAATACCCAGAAATATAACTATGATAAGGAACAAATTTATGTTTTAAAGAAAAGTTTAAAATTGCGCTCATGAATAATGAGTTACATTTTGGCCATTGACTTTTGAAATTAGTATGGAAATATAAAGGTGATCGGTGACTTGAGAAAAGTTATGCTATAATATGAGTTCAAATCATATATATGATTTTGATCCGTTTTGTTCTTATGGACTGAATATGTAATTTGTATTTTATGGTTGAGAATTGTGATATCTAACTTATGAATATTGAGTGAGCTTTTATTCACTGTTTTGTTCGTTGTGATGTTTTCTTGTGAGTACTTCAATGTTTGTGGTTTTATATTTTTATGTTACTTTTTTTTGTGTGTGTTTGTATTTTTAATGTTTGGACCCCAGGAAGAGTACGTCTCACTTTGGTGTAGACTAATGGGGATCCACAATAAAACAAAACAAAACAAAACAATGACAACTAAACATTCAGATACGGAGTGAATCATTATTGCCACAATAAAACCTGTTGAGCAGATAAGCCTAGAAAAGACTGTGCTTACGGTGCAATGCTGCAGGCTGGGGTCTCTCTGCACAGCGTCCTCTGTGTCTCCCCGGCTCTGTTCCAGGTCACACAGCTCACTGTTCAGCTGCAGCAGACGGCCTCGTATCACACACAGTCTGGGGGACAACATGAGCACAACGTTAGGACACAGAGCGGTTAGCCGATAGCAGATCACGACCGCTGCATGTCATCTAGTCTCTTCTCCCATCTCTCCTGTCACTCTTCACACAGCTTCAACAGTTCAAATAATTTAACCCGAATCGAACGGCATCCAAGTTTTCAGTCTGTGGCTGTCCTGAGGTCTCTCTTTTCCCTGAGCAAACATCCTCCACTCCAAAACAGAGAGGAGGAGGAGGAGGAGGAGGAGGAGGAGGAGGAGGAGGAGGAGGAGGAGGAGGTGGCAGAGTTCAGCTCTCAGAGATTTGCCTGAGAACACAGTGCACTGTAGGCAGATAGGTCGTGTTCACAGTGGGGCTGTGAAAACTGATGTTGATGTCTTTCTCTCTGAGAGTGACAGGGGAGAGTTGGAGGGGATGTCGTGCGACATTGACTGGATATAAAAAACGACATGGTATGGGCCTTAGACCACTGAGACACCAAAATGTTGCCTAAAACTGTTTTTCCGTTTTTTTTGCAATGTCTGTGAAGCAATCATAATTACACAACGTATTCTAACACCAGATGTCTGCCCTCTGGCATATTAAACTTCTTAACTCAATTTAACAAAAGCAAAGCACTCTGTAACTGTTATATTCAGCCTTGATATTGTGAATTATCTTCCATAACCCCTAGATGAGATTTATATTTGGTGTTAAAGCAGTGAAAACACGGCCAAAGGGAGATTGCAGGATCACTGTCCCATCCTTCAACAAACATTACTGTGTTTTCATAGATAGACAAAGTCCTGCACAGCTGACACTGAGTCATCGATTAATCCTCCCTACTAAGCCCTCCATTTAAAGTAAATAGTAGTCAAACATTATATAATGTGAGTTCACATCGCTACTTTGCCTAAGTATGGATACAGCTGGAGTAAAGCTAAGGTGTCCGGACTCTTTCTTTATGACTATATTGAAACCAAAAACTAAATCATGGGACCTTGATCTAAACGGTCTCATGACTGTTACCACTTTTCAGGCCACTGTTGCATGCATGGCTGCATGCAATATGAATCAATCACACTGTGAGTATGGAAGTTTGGTAGTATTGTAGTTTGTTTGTAGTTTGATGTTTGCTAGTCAGGCTACAACTAGCCATATAGTAGCCTACTCAAGTAGTACTTAATAATAAATAGTAATAAAAACAGGCTGCTAACATATATGATACATTATTTATATTTGTTATAGTATGCTATATTTTCTTCCATTCTCCCATCTCTCTTATGTGATTTGCAATGCAACCACTAGAGGGGGGTGACCATCTGCAACAAGCAGACAGCACTGCCATGATGTATCAAAGAAGTGTTTTGTAAAAGATACCTCTTTTAAGGAAATATTTGATGAATGTGCAAAGAAATTAACATCAAAATCTAAAGAAAGGCAACTACTCACATTATAATGCAAATAATGACACAAAAAAATGCAATCATGTGCGCTGTAATGTATGATATCATGATCAGTGCTACAGATGACATAAAGCTGAGTGGAACAAACCCTAATCCACTGTCAGCGAAGAAATAAAACACCTAGTAGCAATAGTCTGTCCTGAAGGATGTCCTACGATGATGTTTCTATTAGCAGCAATAGTCTGTTTTTAAGGATTATCCTTTGATTATGTTTCTATTAGCAGCAATAGTCTGTTCTTAAGGATGTCCTTTGATGATGTTTCTATTAGCAGCAATAGTCTGTTCTTAAGGATGTCCTTTGATTATGTTTCTATTAGCAGCAATATTCTGTTCTTAAGGATGTCCTTTGATGATGTTTCTATTAGCAGCAATAGTCTGTTTTTAAGGATTATCATTTGATTATGTTTCTATTAGCAGCAATAGTCTGTTCTTAAGGATGTCCTTTGATTATGTTTCTATTAGCAGCAATAGTCTGTTCTTAAAGATGTCCTTTGATGATGTTTCTATTAGCAGCAATAGTCTGTTCTTAAGGATGTCCTTTGATGATGTTTCTATGCAGCACTAATCTGTTTTTAAGGATGTGTGCAGTGTGTTAACCCTTTGTAGTGTGGTAGTGAAAGGGTTAACCTTCTGTAGTGTGGTAATCAAAGATTTAACCCTTGGTAGTGCGGTAGTGAACGCATTAACCCTTTGTAGTGTGGTAGTGAAAGTGTAAACCCTTTGTAGTGTGTGGCAGTGAAAGGGTTAAGGACCCTTCACACCTAAGACGGCAACTATAAAGATAACTATACCTACTGTATAAAAATCATTTTAAAATGTACAGATACAGAAGAGAAGCCACCCAACTCCTCCTGCAATCAACAGTAATGTCTCGCCTCGAACGAGGTGCTTCAACTCATACAGAAGAACGCAGCGGCCCGCCTGAGCTCCAACCTACCAAAGTCAGCCCACATCGCCCCACTTCTTAGAGAGCTGCACTGGCCTCCCATTGCCGGCCGCACCAATCCGCTTCAAGGTTCTTGACCTGCCATTCCGTGTAACAATGGGAACGTTGACCTCCCTCCTACCTCCGGTCAATGGTCTCTAACTACTACACACACCCTCAAGACCCCTTCCGGCCGCCTGAGACCAACTCCTATTGGGGCTCCTGGGGGGGTCATGGAAGTGAAGCAGACTATTCTCTGTCCGGGAATGAACTTCCCACCACAGTCAGGACAGCTGAGCTGAAACCCGCCGCCCAGTTTTCCAACGTCGACTAAAAAAACACACTTGTTCAATCAATATGTTTCATGTTGATGTCCCAGTGCTTAACTAACTAACTAACTAACATGCTGTACCGCAAACAATTAAGATAAGATAAGATAAGATATTCCTTTATTGATCTCCTTGGGGAAATTCGGTATTATAGCAGCATGGGGGAGGGGGGGGGGAGGGGAGGTACAGGTAGTAGAAGACATACAGGTACAGGTCACAGAATTATAGTACAGTGGAGAAGTAAAAATGTAAATAGAATAAAAAGGCAGTGTAAACAATATACAATATAATTAACTCTGGACATGCGCATTATGGGCAACAAGGTGCGAGATCAGGGTATGTATGCCCTCTCAGTTATTTTGCCCTACAATATATAGTATGTCACAAATGTAACAGTATTGTATACCTGTATGTCATTTATGTCATAATGTCATGAATATATATCTGTATATCTGTATGTTGTGTATGTCATAAATGTCATTATGAATTGAAAATGGGGGACCCTGATGTAAACAAGACGAACATCTTTCTTTGGTCTGCATCCCCTTAACAATTGTGTGTATTGAGCCGTACTGTATTGTACCCATTCTGCAATCTGTTAATAAGGTTTTCAATCAATCAATCAATCAATCAATCAATCAATCAATCAATCAATCAATCAATCAGTCAATCAGTTACAATATATAATCTAATAATCTAAATCTAATCTAATATATAATCCAAAGAAACGAAATGCTAGAATGCTAAATATATGCAATATATAATCTAATAATCCAATAATCTAAATCTAATGTAATATATAATCTAAAAATGCTAAAATGCTAAATATATGCAATATATAATCTAATAATACAATAGTCTTATCTAATTTAATATACATAAGGGAAGTATATTGGGGGTCAGCTACTAGGTTCCTAGTTGGATGTCTGGCAGCAGTCGCTGCCCAATTACCACCAACCATAGTTGTGTGGCATTACAGTATCTTGTATCTTGTAATATCAGATGTTTTACTATTATGTACTATAAACAAGTGCTGACTCGTTGTACATAATTTGGAAGTTGCTTTGGATGAAAGTGTCAGCTAAATGACTAAATGTAAATGTGAATGTAAATGCGTAGCCTAGAGTTAATAGCCTACCAGCTCTGGGTCCAACGTTTTAGAGTCAAATGTGATCTTTGGAGAGCAACACAACGATCATGCTTTCCTTTGGAAGCCATGTATCTCTTATAGTTATAGTTTATTGTGGGATGTGATGGTAGCATTACACCCAAAACTGGGTCCAAAACAGGGACGTATGAAAAGTGAAATAAAATACAATAATTACTCATTACTTCATTGTTTCTCATGTCATTTATGTTTGCTTATCATTCACTAAGTGTCCCAAATGCCCTTTACCTATCAAATGACATCCCTGAGACATTCGTGTGTGCGTGCATGCGTGCATATGACAGATGATATAGTTTGATGAGTTCTGTGAGTGTGTGAAATGAAGATATCATCCAAAAGAAAAGACGGTAATTACAAATGAATATCACTGTATGTGTGTGTGTGTGTGTGTGTGTGTATGTGTGTGTGTGTGTGTGTGTGTGTGTGTGTGTGTGTGTAAATAATGAGAGAGAGAGCAATAGAGAGAAAGAGAGGGAGTGGGGGAGGGAGAACGTCCTCCAGTGATTAGCAAGGCTTGGGTTTGACGACAGCATCAATGAGAATTTGTAGGCACCCACTGGGGGGATAAACGCACACGCACGCACGCACACACACACACACACACAGCAAGACGATAAGCAGCAAGCGGCCCTGTGCCTGAACTGTCATTAACCTTTTGTTTATGTGACTCTGAAAATGAGGTCTAACTCTGCATGCAGTAGGTGTGAGTGAGTGAGTGAGTGAGTGAGTGAGTGAGTGAGTGAGTGAGTGAGTGAGTGAGTGAGTGAGTGAGTGAGTGAGTGAATGAGTGAGTGTGTGTGAGACACATACACGCACGCACGCACACACGCACGCACACACTCGCACGCACACACACACACACACATGCACGTACACACACACACACACACACACACACACACACACACACACACACACACACACACACACACGCACGCACACACACACACAGAGCCAGCTGTCAAACTATTCTGATTAGGTGCTTAAAGACAAGCGTAAATAGGAGTCCATAATTATGGGTATGTATATGACAAACACATTTCACTTCATAATTGGAGGTAAAAAAAACATGTGGGCGTTTGTTTTTACACACTGATGTGCTGCATGGCTTGTGACACACCGGGCTTCTACTGTATATCTACTGTGTCTTGTTTACAGTATGTACATGTATATTTGCATGTATAAATAAAATTGTATGTGAATGAAGAATAATTATTCAGTGTGCAAACAAACTACGATATGCTGTACTTGCGGAAACCTTTTTCTTATTGTATTTCTCACTGTAACTGACAGCTCACGTCTTCTGGGGTTCTAGACTAGAGGACAATAACAATGTAAATGAAACGTGTGTCAATGAGGTGAAATAGTTTGTTTGCATGGAATATCAACAATTTTACAACATGCTTTCTTATTATTATAAACTGTAAGTTGTTTTAAATTAATTCCAGCTTTAAAGGTGCTGTAAGTGGTATTTATTTTAAATAGGTGTTAAATAGCTCTACATTCCAACAGCCATATAGAGTGTTTGGTCAGTAGCATGTGTCTCCTAGTCCCTCCGCTCTGCAGTAAACACAAAATACATTTCCTGGTATCCCTTCCCACTCAGGAGAGAGAACCCTAGATATTTTATAGTTATTTCAAGAAATCTTGCCAAGCCAAATTTTCTTACTGCACTGGTAGATTATGTAATTTTTTTTTACACATTTGCTTAAAACTAGTTTGTATTTCTTATTTTTGTCAGACCATTCCAGAGTTCTCTCTCCTGATTGGATAAAGTGGGAACGGGATACCAGGAAATGTTTTTTCTGTTTACTGCAGAGCGGAGGGACTGAGAGACCCATACTGACCAAACACTGAAGGCAAATGTGTTGCTATTGACATATCTGCAAAACACATTGGAAAGTGTAAGAAGTGTTGTCCGCAAGTAGACACAAAGGTTGGTTCTTCCTTTTTAACCCTTTCAGGTATGTGGTCCAGATATGCTGCTCCAATTAAAGGTTATGTTAAAGTGGAATGTGGTCCAGCTACGCAGCTATGCTGGTCTGAGTATGTTAAAAGTGTATGTTAAAGTGGTATGTGTTCCACTTATGTTGCTCTGATTATGTCCTCTTGGAGTTGGCAGGCTTCATGTGAAAGTATATAATCTTCATAAAATCTTTGCCATGTTTTCTATGCAAAATCTTTTTCTTCAAAGTAACTTGTAACTGATGGGTTCAGATAAATGTACTCTAGTGGAGTAAAAAGTACAATATTTCCTTTGAACTGTAGTGGAGTAAAAAAAAACTCACGTAAAGTACAAGTAGCTCGAAATTGTAAGTAAATCGAGAGTACAGTACTTAAGTAAAAATACTTTCCACCACTGCCAAAAGCGTACGACAAAGTGTGGCAGAAAAGGATTTCAGCACATCACATACCAGGTGATAAGTAAATAAAATAAATACAAAATAATAAACCTGCCCTGTGTTCCAGGTGTCATGAGAAACTAAAGTCATATGAGGACTCAGGACTGTGATAAATAATGAAGATCACAGGCGGGAGGAAGAGGAGGAAGAGGCAGATGAAGACTGTAAAAACAGGAGGAGTGGATGAGAGGAAGTTGAGAATAAGAGATATACCATTAGACAAACAAGAGCGGGGGAGGGAGTAGCTGGGGCCAAAAGCAGATATGTACAAACAAAAGAGAGAGAGAGAGAGAGAGAGAGAGAGAGAGAGAGAGAGAGAGAGGAGTCATATATCTCTCTTCCCAACTGCCAGTTGGTCTGTTGGTCTTGGCATGCAAAGCACCATGCTGGTTGTGTAACAAGGCGCTGTGTATCAGGCAATGGGAAAATACCAAAGAAACACAGTACATATCCAACAACGTAAACACTTTACCACTTCCGTTCCCATATGAGAATGAACTAAATTATAGCATTCCTGTGTTTTTTTTTGTAGTTGTACACACAAATGTAGTAGAGATTCTGTAGTGAATCACTTTAGAAATAACCATATGAAGGGCGGTCGGATGGTGTAACGGAGATTGCGCTCGTCACCAATGCAAGAGGCTGCGGTCTCGACTCCCGGAGTCAGCATTGCCTGCGGCTTGGGCCGATCGTCATACTAACTCATTTGGCTGAGTTAGCGGGAGGGAAGTCGAGGGTGGTAATCTGGCGTGGACAGCGACGCCTACAGGTCAGGTCTGGGCGCCTGCTCAGCGAAAGGCAGGAAATGGTGAAGACAGCGTGACCTCCCACGCGTTACGCTTCACCAATGAGAGTCCTCGCTGCCAGGTGAAAAAAGAGCCACTGGCTGTCTCCGCATGTGTCGGAGGAAGCATGTGGTGGACTTCAGGGTTCCCTTGTACCGACCAGTAGCAGGAACATGCGCACAACAACCAGGTAGGGGAGGGGGGGAATTGGCATAACGACTAAATTGGGATGGGGAGAAAAATAGAAAATCAGGCGGAGAAAAAGAGGATAAAAAAAATTAAAATAAAATAACGCATTTGTTTCCGTAGCCGCAGTTTGCGAAGACGCTCTCTGATTGGCTAGCCCGCGTACAGCGAAGACCCTCTCTGATTGGTTTAGCTCCGAAGGGCTCTTCCGCCTTGTACATATATATTCTCTGCTTCGAAGTGGTTATGCTTTGGCCCTCTTTCGAAGTGGGTTATGCTTAGAGTTTATCTTTAGAGCAGGGCGATGGACCACCAGCCCTGATTCCAAACTCTAAGCATAACCACTTCGAAGCAGAGAATATATATGTACAAGGCGGAAGAGCCCTTCAGAGCTAAACCAATCAGAGAGGGTCTTCGCTGTACGCGGGCTAGCCAATCAGAGAGCGTCTTCGCAAACTGCGGCTACGGAAACAAATCACGCCTCCCGACCTAGCTACTCTCCCTCTCTTCCTCTCTCTCTCTGATTACAGGATGGGGTGCAGGTGTGTGTCATCCGGAGGAGCAGTTGAGTGACATCTACCAGCTGATTACCAACCATATTTAGACCTGGCCCAGATGTCATGAGGCTGCCAGATCGTAGTTCCTTATTTCCAGTCAGTCCGTATTCTCGCGTCTTGTTCTATTTATCAGTCCGTGTTCTTTTGTGCTTCTAACGTTCTTGTCCTCCTTTTGCTCACAGTTCCTGCCTAGCTCCACTCCCTGTTCCCTCATCTTGGATTCCTGTGAATGACCTCTGCCTGCCTGACCATTCTCTCTGTGAATATCCCTGTATGAGTATCCGCTCCTGGCTATGACCCCTACGCCCGTCTGACTACCCCGTACCGGCTCACTCCCTGCACCGTCTGCATACCCGCTCCAGGCTACGACCCGCCCGCTCGTCTGACTACCCTGTACCCGCTCACTCCCTGGACTGTCTAGCGACTGGATTCGGTTACTCTTTTCTCATTAAATGCACCCGACATTTAGGTTATACTCTGATTCCACATCGTCTCCGCTCGTTTGTGTCTGCACCTGTTCTGGCTTAGTGAAATTGTTACAAGAACAAAGCTTTGATTATAATTACTACTGATCATTTCTGTTAATTAATACTGAAGCTTCAAAGCTCACGAATTGGTAATCAGGAGTCAGGACAGCCCTAGGGTGCACTTCTGCACTATGTACAGTCGTGATAAATGAACAAATTCAAAGGTGTTATTTCATAACTGAATAAACACCTGTCCTCTGAGGAAAACTAGTTCCCTGGAACACTGTTGCATTCTGGGAGAGTTGCCTGAAAAGTGACATGTACTACTTTATACTTTTTGTATTTCACTTGTATAAGGCATGTGAATTAGTTCTAAGGGCCATTTCTTGCTAGGGCTTCCGAGTGAGTTCCAGTAACCTTGTGTTGGTTCCTATATACTGTTGTACACTTGATAGCAATAACTGATGCCTGCACTCAAAAATTATAGTTATTATGTCCTTTTTTTCTCCCATTTTCTATTTTCCTCCCATCCCAATTTCGTATCGTCCAATTCTACCCTCCCGTGTCTCGAACATTGTTAGGCCATGCCTCCCACAAGCCGGCTGCAATGTGGACGAAGCCTTACATCACGTCTCCCCTCCGGTACTCGAGGAAGCAGCCGTCGCATCTTTTCACCTGCACAGCGTGATCTCTCAGCGTCGGGGTCTGCGTTTGGAGGGCACGCCGCCCCCGTCGCTTCCTGATTCTGCTGCGCAGGCGCACCAACCGACCTGTAGGAGTCGCTGTCCACAACGTCCGATCCCCACCCATCAGCTTCCCACCCCCTAATACTGCCAATTGTATTAGTATGAACGACCAGCCAAGCTGATAGCAATGCGGAGAGCTGGGCTCGAACCCAGCGTCTCCTGCATTGGTGGTGAGCGCCTTGCCCACTGCACCACCTAGCCGCCCGTCCTTATGTTTTTATGTTCTCTAATCTAATGCACTCTAATCATCAATCACCCCGGCCCTCGTAACGGTCAAATAGTTTTCACGTAGGCAAATGTGTTGCTATTGATGTATCTGCAAGACACGTTGGAAGGTGCAAGAAGTGTCGTCCCCAAGTAGACACAAAGGTTGGTTCTTCCTTTTTAACCGTTTCAGGTGTGCAGTCTGACATGTGAGATAGAACTTTGAGAACCAAACTTTCCTAATAATGATGATGTCACGATGGCCGCCGGTCACTGCAACCTCTAGAATTCCAAGATTGAATACTGAGAAAAGATTCCAATAAAGCCAGTGGTGGAAGAAGTGCACAGTTCCTTTTACTTAAGTAAAAGTAGAAATACCCAGATAAATGAGTACTTACCCAACCCCCAGTCTCTGGAACTGTGTCCCTGCTGGCCTGGAAAAAAAAACCCAGAACCTTCTCTCCTGTCTCTGCCCTACTAGACTTCCTGCTGTCTCAACACAAAAGGGAGTGGACTACCTCATCTCCTTTACAAAGTCCAATCTCTGTGAGAACCCACTGAACTGGCAACAAAACTAGTAGCCCACCTAAGACCCCAGGTGAATAAACTCAGATCTCCTTCTTTATTCCTGTAAAGGAATTAATATGAGATGGGTACTAGGGCAGGGCAACCTGACTGAAAGCCATTATGCCATTTAATGTTTATTTTTTTTTTACATGATTACCACTAATCCTGTCTCAGTAAGCCTTTGATCAATGCTGTGCCAGACAAGGTTCAACTCAAGATATGTTGTTTGTGCAAATGCCCGGGAGAAACGGTGAGATTTCCGTGGATAGGACGGCGTTTGGGCCTCCAGTCCCGACACACCTTCAGAGACAGCTGATGTGTTTCGTCTTGTCTGAGAGTAGCGAGGGATTGTGTGCGTGTTGATGCCAGCTACGTGTAGGCCTACTTGCCATGGGGGTGCATGCGGGAGCTAACCGATCTGAGACCGGTAGTCCACCTGGGTGCTTAGGCCGTCCTTAGGACACATTTCTTCAAAGATTCTGCTGCTTGCGCAATTCACAACTTCATAGCTGGAGGAACCATGAGGGCTGTACCCGATTCAAAGTGTTAACAGATGTGACAAATCTGACAATGTTCCCATAAAGGTTTTGCAATATATACATAATTTTTTTTTTAGCCATCCCAATTTAGTCGTTATGCCAATTCCCTTCCTGGTCGTTGCACGCATTGCCCCACTGTCGGCCTGAGGAGGGTGTAGTAGAACTACCACATGCCTCCTCCGATACATGTGGAGTCGCCAGCCGCTTCTTTTCACCTGACAGCGAGGAATTTCACTGGGGGAACATAACGTGTGCGGAGGTTCGTGCTATTTAGAACGACCAGGAACCATACCCCACCGGCTTCCCACCCGCTAACACTGCCAATTGTGTTAGTATGGACGACTGACCAAGCCGGAGGTACCACTGACAGCTGGATTCGATCCTCAGAGTCTTTGTGTTGGTAGGTAGGTAGGCAGGTAGGCGAGTGCTTAGTTCACTGCGCTATACCCAGCCGCCCTCCCCGGTTTTGCAATATTTAACATTTTAAGAAAACATACGTCCTAAATTCAAATTAAAGTGAATTGAGCCAAACCCTGCTCCTGACCAGCCATCTGGTTAGTCATCTGACTGCCACTTGACTGCATAAAAGACACATTATTGTCAAGAACCATCTAATACAACCACAGCTATTAGCTGTGAATAAATTATTATTATTATAATTTTCAAGTCAACGGAGAGTGCTTGTCTCAATTGAGCCAGCAACATCATGAAGCAAATGTGTGAGCACAAAGTTACAGTCACTTGTAGCGTGAGCTTAGTTCACCCTACACCTTATTACAGAATGCCAATTACCCTGCTTACAAATGTAATCTCAACATTGACCAACAGGATTACACTTGTCAGTTTTTATGTTAATCAAATGACTGTAATCATGTTACATGTAATAATCCATCTCTCCCCAATCATGTTTGTTCATAAGTAACCCTTCATACCAACAGGTCTGAAAGCAGACGGTCGGGTTTCTGTCAGTCACTCTGGCGGTCCCGGGCCTTGTAGTACTCACTTGTAGTACTCACTGTGAAGCCACAGGTTAAAACACTGCAGTTGAATTCAAGTTCAAAGTCCAAAAATGTAAACAAATGGGTAAAAATAAAACAGCAATGGAGACATCTTGCCATTTTCTAGTTGATTGACTGAGCTCTTAATACAAGGAGTACATATTTAAAAATAGTACATTTTAAAATGTTTAAATCTTTTTAAATTGTACTGTGGCTGTAATATGTTTGGCTATATTGGTAATGCTAAAATGTAAACATTTAAGTAAAACATCTATATTTTGATTTATGATTCCATTGACATATAAAATAATTTTAGAATGTATGTAAATATGAGCCTACGTTAATCTATATGTTTAAAAGATTCCACATTGGGCCTTTAATTAGTTGACATATAATAGCATCATTATGACAAGCCCCAATGCATTTCTTCGCCTATGGCAGAAATGTACAGTTTTTCCCTTTCCAATTTACCAGTAATTTTGTCCCTGATACTGTATGTGGGGTTAATGGGAAAATTGTGTTTGACCAAAGGATTTTATGTTTTGTTAATGTACCAATCTTTAAAAGCCAACATGCTAATCTGCAATGCTAAGCTAGTTTTTGGCTAGCGATATTTCCTTTCTTTAAACTGCCTCTTAAAATTTGAAATCCCCTGCCTTAACAGAGAGAGAAATGTATATCAGAAGGCTTTGTTCACGGGACCACAGCTGCATGGACCACAGTTGAAGCTATATGAGCGATCTATTAATAGTCTGTTAATTTTCCTATTGCCGCAGCAAAGACTGAAGACTCGAGGGGCAGCCGGAAAATACGTCACCTGTGAGACGTCTATATCTTCAACTTCAAGACGCATCACCTCAAGTTTCAAGTTTCTTTAATAGTTGTCATACAGAAGTACAGAATACTTTTATACAAAATGCTTCTTACTGTTACGCTCCAGAGACTGTGCTAGACAAGATAAGTATCAAATAACATAGTATAGCATGTAAATTACAAGTAGAAAATGAGGTCACAGTGTTCAGTATAGACATATGTACAATGTTCGATGCAGAATAGACGTAACTGAGTTACCATAATATACAATACTATGCAGTGTACTAATATACAATACTATATAGTGCAAAGCAGAAATGGGATGAGGTACAATTTAGGTACAATTTACAGTAAGGTGTACGAGTTGTAGTGCAAATCCTTTATCAATAAATATAAAGTGTGGGGAGTGGGTGCTACAGTGTGTTTGTTTAAAGTGACTAAGTGAGTGTGTGCGTGTGGTTGTGTGTGCTAAGTGCGTTTGATGGTTGTTGTGTAGCGTTCATTGTTCGTGATATTAAATTAACATTAACAAATTGTTTTTACTGTGCACAAGCAGCGTCCACACGCATAGTAACCTATCCCACCCACATATTACATCACCTGCCTCACACATGCACGATTGCGCGCGCACACACACACACACACACACACGCACGCACGCACGCACCATGCACGCACGCACACACACACACACGCACGCACGCACGCACGCACGCACGCACGCACACACACACACACACACGTACTGTACCCTCACGCGATCCTGCTGTCTATGTTAGTAGAGCGGAACATAGTGGTGTTATGAGAAACTCAGGCTTAGAGGACTGTGACCAAACCACAAACCAGTATAATGGTCGAAGTCAGGTTCATAACGCTGGCAGACGAGGGACCCACCCTCTCAAAGGGATAAAAGGGCACATATTTAAATTCTTCCTAAAAAGATAATAATTGTAATTTTATATATTACAAATATAAATGTAAGTATATAAAAAGTGAGCGTATATTGAAGCGAATGAAACTTGAATTTGAACGTGAGCGTATATTAAACTTACTGTATGTGTATGGTGGTGAGTTCTTGCTCCGTCTGTCTCTGTAGTTGCGAGAGGTGAGAGGTCAGCTCCTGGCTATGGACAGCGTAAGGACATACACCTCCTCCTGGGTCGTGCCCCTCAAGGTCTGAACTCTGGTGAGAGGAGGAGATGCGTTTTTTTTTTATCATTTAAATTATTCATATTATAGTCTATTTCATATGCGGAGGAAATAAAAGTCAATAATGGTTTCATCAAATATTTGTATTCCTAAAAACAAAGCAGCTTCGGGTTTCACTCATAACATCATTTGATTTGCTTCTGCTTAAGGTCCCCCAAGCAGGTCTTAGTTTAGATTTTATTATACAACACAGTACAGTACAACGAAAAGAAGTTTGGCACCAGAGTGCAAATGTAGCAGTAAAGTGCAACAGCAATATACAATGTACAGGTGATTAAGATAAGTATGGTAGTAGTCATACTGATCTACAGATATGTCAAAAGATTATGTGTGGTGTAAGTACAGACAGGTGTGGATTACGGAAGCGTATTGCTGCCACACCAGAAACAGAAAAAAAAGATCAGTATCACGTTATAACGTGATAACTTCTCGTTTTAACATAAAACGTTTCACATTATAACGTGATAACTACTTCTTTTAACATAAAACATTTCACGTTATGATAACTTCTTGTTTTTACATAAAACGTTTCACGGAGCCTTCACCTGTTGTGTCCTCTATTCGTGTGCTTGCAATTATAGAGAGAGAAAGAGGAGGAATGGGAGATAGATCGGGGGAAAGACATTCGGCAAAGATCACCGGGTCCGGGAGCCGAACCCGGGTCGGCCATGTTGCACCGCGGTGCTGTATGCGGTGCGCCACTCGGGCGCCCCATGGCTGCACTTTCTTTACAGTTTTTGTTTCGGTCTGATGTGTGCATTGGAATTCAGTGGGTATTGTTTGAGTTTGGGATTGTTTCATCATTCTTTCCTTCTGTCGTAACCAACTGGGCTAAGGAGTTAACCGTTTATGAGTTGAGAAAATAATGACAATGTATTTCTAAAATCAAATACAATGAATGAAAAAACACAATTCAATGTGAAACTGGTTTCACACGCTCTAGTATCAAGTCAAGTCAAGTCAAGTGTACCTTTCTCAATGCCCCTTGGGGGAGATTCAGGTGTCATAGCAGCAACCCAGCGCACAGATTAATGACGTTTCCTCGTAACAGTAGTAATAATAAGTAATTTCCATGTTGGGTAAGAGAGGACAGAACGATGACTCATCAGAAAGGGAGAGAAGGGGCAGAGAGAGGGAGAGGGAGAGAGAGGGGGAGAGGGAGAAGGAGAGGGAGGGGGAGAGAGAGGGGGAGAGAGAGGGGGAGAGAGAGAGACGAGGGAGAGGGAGAGACGAGGGAGAGGGAGAGGGAGAGACGAGGGAGAGGGAGAGACGAGGGAGAGGGAGAGGGAGAGACGAGGGAGAGGGAGAGGGAGAGGGAGACGAGGGAGAGGGACTCTCTCTCTCAGACAGACAGACAGACAGACAGACAGACAGACAGACAGACAGACAGACAGACAGACAGACAGACAGACAGACAGACAGACAGACAGACAGACAGTGGAGGGTAAATAGATACAGACTGACATACAGAGAGGCAGACAGATGGACATGTGTGGTGGGGATGACGAATGCTATGTTCTGCCAAAACCAAAATGACTCAATCAGTCTGCCGTCTTTGGGCCTACGGGGGCTTAGTGAAGTACTCAAGACTTCTCATCAGACCAGTTGTGTTTCAGAAGCAGGCTCGACAGAGACAGACATTAGCAAGACAGATTGACTAGACACAGGCAGACAGAGAGAGACCGGCATTAGTGAGACAGATTGACCAGATGCACTAGAACAAAGCCACTTGATTTTCAGCACTTTTGGCACGACGCAATCAAAACAGATGGATTATATCGCCATTGTTTTTGTGCATTGTTACATCCTCAGGGTCACTGTACCGTAACTCTCACCTGAGAGAATTGGTGCTCTGCCTCATCCAGGTGTGTTCCCACAGAATGTGTACAATTTCAGACACAGTGTTCATCAATCGGGAATTATTTAATAATAGTTAAAAATGTAATTTGTCACATGTTCTCATGTTTAATCCTGTTAACACTTTGGCTGCCACGCTATTCGGTTATCATTACCCTTAGAATGCCAGCCTTCTAGTTGTTTCCATGTTTGCGAAGCTGTGTTTGTGTTCTGTATTATAGCTGTAGAGACACGGTGTGGCTCATTTTGACAAACATTACTTGTTGTAGTCCAGCATGGGAATAATAGTCTGTTTCCACATGCTGTAGTTTGTAGTTTATTACACGCTAAACGTTTTTAGCGTGTAACTCAAAACTATGATCGCATTTGCCGAGCATGTTTTTCGTCCGGTGAAACACAGAACTGTGATCATTAGAAAAACGTTTCAGATTCAGTAGAATAGACATAGAATGTACCTTACCTTAGCCAGAAAGTATTCCAAGAAGAATAATTCCAAGTGATCGCATCGCCGTTGCAATTACCAGTGTATATGTCTATACACGTTTCGATGGTCAAATACGCTTAGGCGACGGAATCTCTAGGCGATCAATGTGAATCTATGTCCCTGCAGGAGGAGTGGCCACTGGCCAAGCAGAAATGAACGTTAGCCATCGCAGTTCAGACACGGATGATACCGCCACCTGGTGATAGTCGATCGGCATTGCAGTTCTAATGTGTGGGGATGGTCGAAAATGATGCAGATCGCTCTGGGCAAGTCTGTAGAGCGGGGATCAAAGTAAAAAGATCAAACGCTCCAGAAGCGACTTTTTACGTTTTTGGCACAGGCTGTGTTAAACATGATTTCTTTGACTCCAGTTGGCTTTGTCGCTCCCCGAGATCTTCAGGGACCAGCAGGACTGGCTCTGGTCTTCAGGTCTTCAGGGACCAGCAGGACTGGCTCTGGTCTTCAGGTCTTCAGGGACCAGCAGGACTGGCTCTGGTCTTCAGGTCTTCAGGGACCAGCAGGACTGGCTCTGGTCTTCAGGTCTTCAGGGACCAGCAGGACAGCCTCTGGTCTTCAGGTCTTCAGGGACCAGCAGGACTGGCTCTGGTCTTCAGGTCTTCAGGGACCAGCAGGACTGGCTCTGGTCTTCAGGTCTTCAGGGACCAGCAGGACTGGCTCTGGTCTTCAGGTCTTCAGGGACCAGCAGGACTGGCTCTGGTCTTCAGGTCTTCAGGGACCAGCAGGACTGGCTCTGGTCTTCAGGTCTTCAGGGACCAGCAGGACTGGCTCTGGTCTTCAGGTCTTCAGGGACCAGCAGGACAGCCTCTGGTCTTCAGGTCTTCAGGGACCAGCAGGACTGGCTCTGGTCTTCAGGTCTTCAGGGACCAGCAGGGCTGCCTCTGGTCTTCAGGTCTTCAGGGACCAGCAGGACTGGCTCTGGTCTTCAGGTCTTCAGGGACCAGCAGGACTGGCTCTGGTCTTCAGGTCTTCAGGGACCAGCAGGGCTGCCTCTGGTCTTCAGGTCTTCAGGGACCAGCAGGACTGGCTCTGGTCTTCAGGTCTTCAGGGACCAGCAGGACTGGCTCTGGTCTTCAGGTCTTCAGGGACCAGCAGGACAGCCTCTGGTCTTCAGGTCTTCAGGGACCAGCAGGACTGGCTCTGGTCTTCAGGTCTTCAGGGACCAGCAGGACTGGCTCTGGTCTTCAGGTCTTCAGGGACCAGCAGGACTGCCTCTGGTCAGTCTGATTTGAAGCAGAGGTGGGATCTCTCTGAATCTGACAGGAGTGGGGAGATACATCCTCCTTACACTAAATTATTATCAGGGTTAATTTACTTGATTGACGGTGTTGACAGGTGGATTTAACCGGAGAGGAAATGAGGAAGGGAGGGAGAAAGAGACAGACAGACAGAGAGACAGACGAGAGAGAGAGAAAGAGAGAGGCAGACAGAGAAAGAGAGAGAGAGAGGGGCAGACGGAGAGAGAGAGAGAGAGAGTTAGAGAGAGGCAGACAGAGAGACCGACCGAGCAAGAGAAAGAGAGAGGCAGACAGAGAGAGAGAGAGAGAATGTGATGGGGAGAAGGAATGTAGTTGAGCCTAAGTAGATTTAATGCCAAACCCTCCAGCAAAAGATACTCATACTCAACACATCATACTCTACATGAAAAGTGACACTTGATCTATTATTAAGCTTCTGATAAGAATCTAAAACATAGGTGTCAAACTCAAGGCCCGCGAGAGCTTCCTGGTTTGGCCGTCCGCTGCCATTCATTCAGACGCGCGAGTCAAAACAAAGAACTTGTTGGTCTTCTTCTGTCCCTTTCTCGTTGCAATCAGCGCTCGTCTGGAATGATCGCTTTCGGAGAAGACGCTCAACGGTGGTCAATCCTTTTTGGCATCAATCAGCGGTGACTGGTTAGTTCACGACCGGAAGTGGTCACTCGTCCGAACGGCTTGTCAAATGACGGTCAGCGGATATTTCGTCTTGTAACTCGAGACCCGAAGCAAGCAATAGGTTGAGTGAGGTGGCGATCGAAAGGCAACTTTCCAACAATGTATTGGTTGATCGGCGAAAAATGCAGCCCGCAATGCATGTCGATTATGTGACCCGCCAAGTGACGGCATCCCGCCACTAGATCGCAGTGTACATCATCAGTGTTTATTACAGCGATTCCAACTAGTCGAATTGAGAAATATGATGCCAAAATGTCCAGGAAGAGAAAAGTTGATGCATTGTGTGCAGCCATTTGTTTTTGTAAAATGCTCAAATCTGTCACACATGTTCTTAGCAGCTCACAATTGTTCATTGCACTATAGTTCTGCCCCTCTTGACTGTGACAAAAAAGGTGAATGTCATAGCTTGTATTTGATTATATTTGTTATTTACTTGAATAGGTTGACCATTGATTAATGGAGTAATATGGGGTATTTATGTAAAAATAACAGAGCAATAGGATAACATATTTTTATATCTGCAAATGCATATATAATATTTGTAACTTGAATAAATACAGAAACATTGGTCCTCATTCTCGAACATGTTCGTAAGTGCCTTGGTAATATCTTGGTACATTTGACGTATGTCAGTTCGAGAATGGGGACCATTGTTATTTAACAATATGTAAAGGAGTAGTTACATTTATTTTACATTACATTACATTTACATTTATACCGTCTTACAGTTACAACTGGCCCTTTGAGGGCGGTCAGGTGGCGTAGCGGAGATTGCGTTCGTCACCAACGCCGGAGACGCTGGATTCGCCTGTTCGAATCCAGCTCCCGGCGTGTCACCAGCTTGGCTGGCCGTTCACACTAATACAATTGGCAGTATTGGAGGGTGGGAAAGCTGGCAGGGTGGGTCCGGGTCGTTGTAAACAGCGTCTCCTACAGTTCGGTCGGGGCGCCTGCTCAGCGCGGATAGGATCTAAGGGGGGTAGTGTGATCCTTCCACACGTTACACCCTCTCAGTGAGAGTCCATGCTGCCAGGTGAAAAGAAGCGGTTGATTGGCTAGACGTGTGTCGGAGGAAGCACGTGATAGCCTCCACTCTCTCAGACCGACTGTGGGGGGTAAGTGCGCAGCGACCAGGAAGGGGATTGGGAATTGGCATAACGACTAACATTGGGATGGGAGAAAAATCTGAGGAAAAAGGAGGGGAAAAAATTAAATAAAAAAAATTGCCCTTTGAGGGCAACCATAATGCTGATGTGGCCCTCTGTGAAAATGACACCCCTGATCTAAAACATAACTGTTTCCTAGTAAAGGTGTCTGGTTGCTGGCCCAGTTCTGGTCGACAGTATCATTTATGGTTCACTGTTTTATTGTAAATTTAAAGTAAAGGTAAGATATCTCGACATCATTATTAAATGGGATGTGGTAATATTAAAATAGATTCCATACAATATTGATACATTTTAGCTGGTGGTAAGGTTATTATAATGCAATGTCTTTCAAAGTTGCTCTAATATAGCCTGAATAGCCTGAGCAACGACCGGAGTGTTGAATGTCCCGTGACTAAGACGGGGAGGACGTGACCCTCTCTGCGCCGCCCCTGTGCCTCAAATAGATCCGCTATCAACTCTATCTTTAATCTTTCAAAATGTTCAGTTGCTATCGCTATTAGCTCTATCTTTAATTTTTCAAAATGTACAGTTGCTATTGCATGCACTCATCTGTGTTTCACCACACACATGAGTGCATGCTTACCAACTGTCCGTCTGCAACACTACTATCACCAACATCTAAGAAGGGAGATCCCCCCTTGAACGGCCCTTCTAAGGTTTCTCTCCTCCACACTGCCTGTGGAGCTTTTTTCCCTATTGTTAGGTTTTAGTGAGTTTTTCCTTACCTTCGCGTGGGGTATGTCTGGGAGTGCTTGCATTCTTTCATTTATTTGCATTCATCTAAAAAATGTTTGGACCCTATGGTGTTCTTGTTCTGTTCTTGACTTATTGTTATGTTGTCTTCTTGACCTGTTTAAAGAAGACCTGTACGGCCCATGGGGACATTAACGTGTGTTGTCGGGCCCTATAAATAAATTTGATTTGATTTGATTTGATTTGAATAAAATACTATAACTCTTCAAGGTGTTTGCAGTGGAAGCTTCCCTGGGGCACAAACCACATGCTCTCATGACATCTTTATAATCCTACCTCTTGGTCTTCAGTGAGGAAGTTGTGTAGGATGAGCTCTTTGTCCTCGACCAGCTCCTGTATTTTGTCCAATGAAGGAGGGAAGAGGGTCCCGTCTCTGTCTTCCTGGTACTCTGGAGACTAGAGGAGGAGAAGAAGAAGGTGAGTTGATATTGTGAGTTGATATCTTTGGGGGGCTCAGTGAGGGGTCTTTGGGGGGCTCAGAGAGGGGTCTTTGGGGGGCTCAGTGAGGGGTCTTTGGGGGGCTCAGTGAGGGGTCTTTGGGGGGCTCAGTGAGGGACAGGGGGCTCTGGAACATGTACAGGTATCATCGGCAACATTGTGACATTGAATGCAAAACTGAACTACACACAGGTCTGCCCTAATAGACCTGGGGAGTCATGTGATGCTTTTAAGACACATTCTTACCTATGTTCTTTTTTACATTTCTCAAGGTAGAGGGTTTATAATGGTTCCACTTGTTTAATTGGTCTGACATTTGAAAATCACAAGAGGTCGACTTGGCTGCTATAGGTCGAATCAGTTTAAGTTGCAACCAATAGTCTAAAGGCCTGGCCACACTGATCCGTTGAGGCTGTCCGTCTACGTTTGTTTTTAATTTACCGATATCAGGCCCCAGCCGCCCCACCCTCTTTTCTTGATCCTCCAATCACAAACGCTGCTTCCCTCTGACAAACGTTTGTGATTGGAGGATCAAGAAAAGAGTGCAGGGTTTGAGATTGGCCAATTGTTTTTCAATGAATAGTGATGACAGACAGAAAAGTTCAGAGAGGATTAACTTTCGTGACTGACGGATATGTCGCTGTCCGCAGAAAAGCTACCGTTTCTCCAAACACAGGATTACGTTACCTAGGTACTAATTAAAACAGCAATACCCCCCGGACTGTTTTATTTCTTTGTGAAGGATGAGTTACGCCGCTCCCTATGAGACGAGGCTGTAACATCAGGACTCGTTTCATCTGCTCAGGGTGTGGCGGAGCGGAGGTAGAGGAGGCTCCGATCGCTCTGAAGAACGTCTGGAATGTGACAGTGTGACAGCTCCTTCACCAGATCCCACGGCTAAAGATCTGTTGCTGGTTTTGCACATCTTAATTAAAAGCATCCTGATAAAACGCGCATAATAGCCTACAATACGTACGTCTCTGGTGGCTCTTTAAGTTGTAACTGTGGACTTGTGGCTTGTCTGGTTTCATCAACCTCAAGTCATGCCTCAACCAGGAACACTAGAGGTGCGGCAAGGGGGGACATTTGGCCAGGCCGTCTCTTCATATAGAGCATCCCACCAATGGAACTCAATACCTCAAACAATTACAGTGTCCACATCATATCACATATCACATCAAGTGCAGGGTTAAGGAATGGCTCATTGAAAACCAGCAACACTGAGGTGTGTGTTTGTGTGTACGTGTGTGTGTATGTGTGTGTGTGGATATGGTGCGTATGTCTATGCCTGGGTCTTCTAATATGTCATGATGTGCTCTGTCCTTGTGTCCATGACTGTATTGTGCCCTGTATCCCTGTATCCCTATCATATGTTCTATGTGTTTTTGTTCTGTTTTTATTCTAATGTTATTTATCTTGATTTTATACTGTTTTTATTGCTAACCCTTTTTCACACAGGATTTTAGCCTGTACCTTCTGGCAGGGGGACTGCCAATGGAAATTGGGTGCATTTATATTTGTAAAATGTTTGATTAATGTACGCTGTCCCCCCTTGAACAAATAAAGTAAACCTAAACCTAAACCTAAACCCATTCCTTCGCTTCTGGTCTCCCGTCGTTCTTGTCTCTCTGGAACAGCAAGACTAACCAGGAAGGCTATGTGTATTTCTCTGTGTGGAGTTACCTTGTGGAATAATCTGGAGGAGGAGATCAAATCCAGTCAATCCATAAATATATTAAAGAGGAAGTTCAAAATGATGGTGTTCACAAAATATACCAGGGAGGAAGACCAACGTATTGTATGAGAATGATTTGAAGGGTGACATGAGAGTATAGTCTAGCGTGTGTGTGTGTGTATGTGTGTGTGTGTGCATGTGTGATTGTGTTGTGTGTAGTTGAAGTATTTGCAAATTGTATTGTATTATATGTATTGGTAAACGTGTCATATACTTGCTGAAGTATATATAATATAGTTATCGATGGGGGATGGAAACATATAAGCTTTGCTTCTTCCATCTCCTTTTCAAACAGTGTATAGTTTCTGGCTGTTTTATTTTTTAACTTTTTGGGGGGGGGGTTTCTCTTTTCCCATTCCATTTATTTTCAAATGTTGTTTTGCCGGACAATGGTAAATGTAGCCAAACTAACACTGTGGTTTGAAATAAAACGATTGAATCTTGAATCTTGAATCTTGAATCTCTCTCTCTCTACTGTATGCTTTGCACGTCATGTTGTTGACTCTTCACATGGTGACAATCTCATATATATATATATATATATGAAATTAAGAATTTTGAGAACGGAACATGATGATGTTACAATGACTACTGGCCACTGAAAGCTATAGTATAATGCTAGAATTCTAAGAAAACATTAGGCTACTTCTAAGCCAACATCTCAACTTACATCTGAAAGGCATAAATGCAACTAGGTATGTACTGCCTACATTTGAGAGAAAACGTTGTTAATAAAACCATTATACTGAGCGTGAGAAATGGTCAGATGTATGGAAATGTATCTTGTACAAACTGTCCACACAACGCGCTACACACATATTTTACATTCACATAAAACAAGAACATACAGGACATGTGATCAAGTATTTCTTTTTGACACAGAAGATATTATATGGAGAAAAACACTTCATTATATTTCTTCTTTCTTTTCTATTTACAGCCACACCTTTGCACCAGAACCAGTTTCAAATGACATTTTCAGTTTTAAAACTATCCATTATCAGTAGAGAAGCCCCACTACTTAATGACTTAATGTCTTTAAAGAGATACTTACAGCTGGTCTTGGAGAGAGGGGTGCACTCATGTTGAGAGAGTAGTGTAAAACTAACTAACTTCCTGCAGTGAGACCCACGGTGTGTGTGTGTGTGTGTGTGTGGGGAGGGGGGTTTGTTAGTGGGTGGGCTGCGTTGCCGTGTACACAGAGATGACCCTAGATACGGCCCCCTATAGGCCAGATAGAGGAGTATCCCTGAGTGAGAGAGAAAGAGAGAGGATTGCGATGGATCCACACTCTACATCTCCCTCAGTTTTCCTATGCTTTCTTTTTTTTATTGTTGTTCTTAGCTCTATTTATTTAAATAGTTTTAAATGTTCTTATATACCTTAGATACAATTGTTATGTGTTTCATTACATGTATATATTATATTCATTCCAATTATTCGCCTGTTCTATTCTCCATCCATCTATCATCCATTGCAACACTATATTATCACTGACATCCAGTTGGGGGATCCCCCCTCTGAACAGCCCATCTGAGGTTTCTCTCCTCCACGCCGCCTGTGGTGCTTTTCTTTCCTATTGCTAGGTTTTTAGTGAGTCGTTCCTTATCTTCATTGAGGAAGGTCTGGGAGTGTTGCATATTTGGATTTTATGGTGGTTTTTGTTTTTGATCTTTTGTGATCTTCTTTTGTGAAGACTTGCACAGCCCATGGGGTATTCCATGTGATCGCAGGCTATACATATACATTTGCTTTGATTTGAGAGAGCGAGAGAGAGGGAGAGAGAGAGAGGGAGAGACTGAGAGAGGGAGAGAGAGAGAGAGAGAGCGAGAGAGAGAGCGAGAGGGAGAGAGAGAGAGAGAGAGAGAGAGAGAGAGAGAGGGAGATACTGAGAGAGGGAGAGAGAGAGAGAGCGAGAGAGAGAGCGAGAGGGAGAGAGAGAGAGAGAGAGAGAGAGAGAGAGAGCGAGATACTGAGAGAGGGAGAGGGAGAGGGAGAGAGAGAGAAAAAGTGAAAAGAGAAATAATGTGTGTGTGTGTGTGTGTGTGTGTGTGTGTGTGTGTGTGTGTGTGTGTGTGTGTGTGTGTGTGTGTGTGTGTGTGTGTGTGTGTGTGTGTGTGTGTGTGTGTGTGTGTGTGTGTGTGTGTGTGTGTATAGAGTACATGGCAGTTAATATCTGGCCAGGGTTTTTTCTGGCTGATTGATCAGTTTACTCAACCCCTCAGGAGTGACGGTGTTTATGTGTGTATTTGTAGGAGGTGTTCAAGAAATATAACAGGTGTAAACTCAACTCAAACTAAACTAGAATAGAATAAACCTAAACTGCACCAAAGGAAATGGGAGCACCAGTCCATCACCAGTCCATATCCAGGGCTCATACCAGTAGCTCAGGGCGACCCAGCCCAGCCCAGGGTGTGTCAGGGTGGGGTAGAACCGGTGGCCAGAACAGACGGGGCTGACAACCGTTTGGCTGCAGGCCAAACACACAGACACACCTTGACAAGCAGACAGGTTGGAGGAGGGTAGAGTCGTTTTTTTCCGCAAACTTCATCAATATCTCTTTCTATCTGTCTCTGGATCTCTCTTTCTCTATCTCTGGATCTCTCTTTCTCTATCTCTGGATCTCTCTTTCTCTATCTCTGGATCTCTCTTTCTCTATCTCTTGATCTAATTTTCTCTTTCTCTGTCTCTGTTTCTCTCTGAGCCTCCGAGCAGGACCAGCAGACTGAAAGACAGCTTCATACACCAGGCTGTCAGGAAGCTGAACTCTCTCCCAGCTCCCCCCCAGCTCTCACTCTGCCACCACAGAACCATGGACTACCCCCCCCCCACCCCCCAATGACACACACTACCACTTCACAAACTCACTGCCACTTTACTTTACTGCCATTATTTATTTTTGTTTACTGCCATATCTATCATCTCACTGCCACTTTACTGCCACTATTGTATTCTACTGCCATTATTTATCAGTTATACTTACTATGTACCACTGCTGCAAAAAAATAAATAAAAAAAAGTTGCGCTAAGTTCTCTTATTACCTCCTATATTTATTTCAATCATACAAAAAAAATTTAGCCAATGATTATACTGTATATATAGTCCTGTATAGTATGTACATCGTGTCCCATATGTTACTTATGTTTATAGTGTCCTATATGTTACTTTATATGTTTACTATATGTTTATATTAGATATTTTTTTATATACACCGTGGGAAGGGGGAAACGAAATTTCACTTTCACTATGTCTTGCACATTAAGAGAAGCGACAATAAAGCTGACTTTGACTTTGTACCTCTGTCTGTTTCTATCTGAGTCTGTCTCCTTCATCATAAGAGCCTGATAGTTAAACAGAACTGCCCGTCACAGAAAGAGGGTGTAGAAAT
Source organism: Notolepis coatsorum (assembly GCF_963971535.1). Classification (NCBI taxonomy): domain Eukaryota; kingdom Metazoa; phylum Chordata; class Actinopteri; order Aulopiformes; family Paralepididae; genus Notolepis; species Notolepis coatsorum. The sequence continues at coordinate 31,697,089 of NC_140175.1, read as the reverse complement.
GTTCTCTAAAACATGTTCAGTGAGATATATAAGTGAGGTGCGTGAGCAATGGTAATTATTACAGGTAATCACTATGTTTACAACTGTTGTTTTTCATCCCTACTCTCTCTCCCCTCTCTGTCTCTCTCTCCATCCTTGGTCTGTCTGTCTCTCTTTCTCTCTCCCCCCCCTCTCTCTCTATCGATCTATCCCCTCTGTCTCTCTCAATTCAATTAAATTCAATTAAATTCATGGGAAACATGTGTTTACATCGCCAAAGCCAGTGTTAAAACAATAAAAAGAAAATCAGTACAGTACAGATAGTACTCTCTCTTTTTTTTTATATTTTATTATTTTTATAATTTTTTAAACATAAACATAAACATAACAACAAATTAGACTCACAAGCATTAACAGTAAACATCCAATGAAATCACCATTTGAATCATTATAAATGTAGTTTACGAGATATATACCTAATACTTGCTATCTAATACCCTACATACATTATGCTCTTGCTCGCTCACCCCCCCCCGGACCCCCACTTGGATAATCCATCCATTTTCTTTCGTTTCTAACCAGGCACTACACTTCATATGCTAGCTTTTATTCTCTCCACCACTTTTTTTTTTTTTTATTGATCTTTTCCCCCCTCCATTTTCCTCCGATTTTCTCCCATCCCAATGTTAGTCGTATGCCAATTCCCAGTCCCTTCCTGGTCGCTGCGCACTTACCCCCCACAGTCAGATCATCTGGGAGAGTGGAGGCTACCACGTGCTTCCTCCGACACACGTCCAGCCAATCACCGCTTCTTTTCACCTGGCAGCGCGGATTCTCATCGAGAGGGCGTAGCGTGTGGGAGGATCACACTATCCCCCTCAAGTCCTATCCGCGCTTAGCAGGCGCCCCGACCGAACTGTAGGAGTCGCTGTTTACAATGACCCGGACCCACCCCGCCAGCTTCTTCCACCCTCTAATACAGCCAATTGTATTAGTGCAGACGGCCAGCCAAGCTGGTGACAACCCCGGAGCTGTGAGCTGGATTCGTCCGGGGTTGGTGACGAACGCAATCTCCGCTCGGCCACCTAACCGCCTCTCTCCACCACTTCTAACCAGATTGCAATGTTGGTTTCACTGACACCTAAAATTCTTGCTGTAGATATTTCTAGATAAATCACATCGAGATAAGTAAGAACCCATACCTTCCGGCACATTTTTTCCGGTTGAATCCATCGTGATGCTATCAGCTTTTTAGCAGCTGTGAGACCAGATAAAACTAGTCTCTTTAGCTGTATAGGGGCTGCAAACTGAAATACATCATTCAACAGCAATACAGAGGGATGTACAGGTATGTTCAGAGATAAGAATACTGATAATTGCTGGGACACTTCTTTCCAAAATATCTTAACCGGTGGGCAATCCCAATACATGTGCATGAATGTACCCTCATCCCCATTTGTACATAAGGAACATAGGGAGTCTTGTTTAAGTCTAGTACTCTCTCTCTGTCTCTCCCTCCACACACACGCACGCACGCACGCACGCACGCACGCACGCACACACACACACACACACACACACACACACACACACACACACACACACACACACACACACACACACACACACACACACACACACACACACACACACACACACACACACACACACACACACACACACACACACACACACACACACACACACACACACACACACACACACACACACACACACACACACACACACACACACGGTCTTGCAGGACAAAGTCAAGATGTCTTTTCACCTGAGGACAATAATATTGACTTTCTAGGCAGCAGCGCCTTTAAAGCTCTGATAAGATTGATTACCCTGCATGTTTTAAAGAGTTTAAAGAGGCACACACACGCTCAGCGCTGTCCGTCGTCTCTGTGGCTGACTGGTATATGTTCGCCTGCCCGGGGATTGAACCCTGCCCGCTATGTTGGTGGGCGAGTGCTTTGGACCTGGACACTACCGTGGTACACTTATCCCACAGCCTCACCCAGACCATAATAACCCTAACATTAACCACACCGTAACCTTAAACTAAGCATAACCGTTACAGTAAGCAAACCTTAACATGAACCTTAACTCCTCTTTTACTTTTTTTTTTTTTTTTTTACTGTATGAAGCACATTCTCAGGGGCTCATACAGAACCAAGCATTTCACTGTAATGTACATGTACTTTATACGGTGACAAATAAAAAACTAACTTGAAACTTGAAACCATAACTGTAACACGGGTATGTGTGGGTAGTGTAGAGGTGCCTGTCCACTACCACAGTGACCGCTGGTTCAAGCCCTGGTTGTGAAGTAAAAAAAAAAAAAAAAAAAAGTATGTTGGTTTCGTGGTTAGCGCCCCCCTGCTGGTGGTGCACCTTAACAGCACCTTCATACCGGCATGTCCTTTTCACGCAACGTGAACCGTGTCTTGTGACAGTAACACACTATCCTGTATGTAGTGGACCGGCGGGCGCATTTCACACTTGGGTGTGACATCGGGTCGCATAGTTTCACTCACAATCCTCGACTATTAGCACAGACTGAGGCTTACAGTGTACAGTTTTGCTTGTTTATACAGTGTGTGTCCCCCCCCCCCCAACCACCTCCAATGTAAATTACCCAGTATGGTTGTCAATATTTTTCGCATATCCATCCTAGTTAGTTACACACATCCACTTCCCCCACACATACTGTATATGCATTTCATCAGAGGTCTGAGCGCAGGGCTCTTTTTGGGGTTCAGTGCCTTGCTCAAGGGCAAGGTAGATGTAGATGTAACTGTAGCATACTGTATATGCATTTCATGACAGGTCTGAGCGCAGGGTCGCCTTTTTGGAGTTCGGTGCCTTGCTCAAGGGCAAGGTAGATGTAGATGTAACTGTAGATGTAATACCAGCCGCCCTTCAGTCGCCAGCTCAACAGCTGGAATAGACCCTCATGTCGGAGACAGGGATCGAACCAGCAACCTTTTGGGTACCGGCCGCCAGGGCCTCATTACCTCTACGCCATTCCGCCTCCCCACAGAACATGCCACACAAATGGGGATTCGTATGGGTTTAAAATCAAAGATCGCACGCCCCGAAATCCTGTAACACACGGCCACACCCACTTCTAGGGCTAAACCCAGCTTTACCCAAACTAAGAAGAAGCACACGGAGCCCTTTGTAAGCGGCCTCTTCCTGGGCGTTCTGTGCGTATTGTTAAGAGACTGTTGGCGGGCTGTGAGAAATCAAAACACAACAACATTGTCTACAGGTCCCGCTCAAAGAGTCCCATTGTGACCCGTATCCCGATCTGATCTGTGTGTTGCTTTAGTAAAGCTATAGGAACACAGTGTATGAGCTCATCGAGCTGCCAGGAGGGGAAGGGAAGGGCATTCCAGACATACATGAAATACTGCCCTGCAGTGAGAAAGCTGAGTCGTCTCACTGGAGAGGCAGATGGATAGACAGGCAGGTGAGGAGGATGTTTTATGGCTGATGGTGATTATCTTGGTGTTATGGTGTTGAACTCCACGTGTGTCGCCCCTTGGTCAATTAACATATGTCAAGCTCCGCCCCTCTTTTCTTGATCCTGCAATCATAACTGTACACAATTGCTGACAGTTGTGATTGGAGGATCAAGAAGAGGGCAGGTTTGAGTTACGTAAATGAACAATGAAAAATACATGCCTGGATAGGGCTGTACAATAATGGTTTATAAAAAAATATATATAATAATAATAATAATAATAAAAAATTATATATATATATATACAAGTATATATATAATATATTTATATATATGTACAGTACATACATATAAAATACGCAAAAAATTAAAAAATAATAATAAAAACCATTCAATACATTTCTCAGAGGTATGACAGGACAGGTAGGACAGGTAGGACTTGAATTTGAATTTGCGTGTTTCTTGGACTAAAGTGACCTTCTGTCTTCTCGTCAGAATGGAAGGATCTGAGGGTGGGTCTCAGAAAGACTCTGACCCTGGGGTCAAGGGTTAAAGAGCCAGTATCAGCAATACCAGCCTATGACCACTCCTCTATAAGATTCAGGTGAAAGTTGTTGTTTAACCTGGAACAGCCAGAAGGCATGCATGGGTGTGGACAGCAGAGCAGTTAAAAACATCAATGAAAGAGTTCATGCGGTTTGTGTAACTTTGGTGTGGCTAGTATGCTGAGACAACATGCCACTCATTCCTCTTTGCTTGGCTGAGCAAAAAGCCGATATATACTGTATGTATCAGAATCAGAATCAGAATCAGAAAGGTCTTTATTGCCAAGTAGTTTACACATACAAGGAATTTGATTTGGTTGTTTGGTGCAACATTAACGGATGGGCAATTAGGTAGAATAAAATAAAAGGTAGAATATATAGGTAGTAGTAGACACTGTGGATCTATAAACATTGTTTTTAAACCTAAGCCTGAAACAGTCCACCTGGGTATATATAGTTGTTATTGCTGTGTAATTGTCAGAGAATGTGCTGTGTGAGTAAGTGCTTTTCACCCTTTTTTCAGAACTACTTCAGCTTTCAATGTCTGTTATTGTTTGAACTTACTGTATGTTTTGAGTGTGTATCAAACTGTTATTAGACAAGGAAAACAAAAATCGGAATGGGATTTGTACAGGTTTTTAGTGAAGTAGAGTAGTAGACACTGCAATTGACCATCAATTTAGCTTATCACATGTACATTTTGAACATGGAACTATTATGCAACTGCAATACATTTTTTTAACCCTGGCCTTTTAGATTATGCTTTTTAGGCTCATTTTACTAACTTTTTTATATATACAAAAAAAAAGATTTGTATCCACTTTTTCTCCTTCTTTTTCTGTTTTTCTCCCATCCCAATTTTAGTCTTGCCAATTCCGCCCTCCCCTGTCTTGATCGTTGCTCGCATGTGCCCCCCACTGGTCGGTCGTAGGGAGGGTTGAAGAATCTATCGCGTGTCCCCTCCGATACATGCGGAGTCAGCCAGCCACTTCTTTTCACCTGCCAGCGCGGACTCTCATTGGCGAGGTGTAACGTGTGGGAGGCTCACACTACCCTCGACATCTCCTGTCCTTGCTGTGCAGGCGCCCTGACCGACCTGTAGGAGTCGCTGTTTACAAACGACCAGATTACCACCCATCGACTTCCCTCCCGCTGACTCTGCCAATTGAGTCAGTATGACGGCCGGCCCAAGCCGGAGGCAATGCTGACAGCCAGATTCGATACAGGTGTCTCGCGCGTTGGTGACGAGCGCTTAGACCGCTGCGCCACCCAGCTGCACCTTTACTCACTTTTTTCTAGGCGGAATTTTTACCTTGGTGGTTGACCTTGAAGCAGGTAGAATTCTACTAGTGTTTACTTCCTTAATAACTCCCACAGTTTTTGGATTACCGTAAAAGGTAAAAAAAAACTAAATATATGTGAAGAAAGCTCAGCTCCTTGGCTTTCAGATGGCGCTGAGCTTCTTTCTATAACGCAAATACTCAAAGAGTTACGGTACAGAGAAGCAGCAGCCCAGGAGGGGCCCATCGGTTTAAAAGAGATAACAGGCACTTAGACCAGCATAGGATTGTACATCACAGCTCTTTAATCCAACCGTGGGAATCAAGAATGAATGACTAGCTGCGTGTCTAGCACCAGTACCACTCAAGAGGGCCTTTACACTGGAATGACTGGTCGTGGCTCCTAAGCTGGGCAGCAGTGTTCGTGTTCAACCCTGTGCTGAGCACTGTACCTATAATGAGACACACAGGGTACCATCTTTCTCACAGAGTCCTATTTCCTTCCTATATTGATTTCATATGGGAACAGGACGTGCCACCTTTAAGAGGACGTTCTGACATATTAGCCTTTCCCCCCCTCGTAAAACATGTCAGTGATGCCATACCTGGGATGATAAGACCACACCCCTCGCTGTGTGAAATTAAATTCAGTGAAAGATAAGGAGAGAGTAGAAGAGTGAAAAAGTATGTGTGTGTGTTAATGGGTGTGCACACATGCGTGTGTGTGTGTGTGTGTGTGTGTGTGTGTGTGTGTGTGTGTGTGTGTGTGTGTGTGTGTGTGTGTGTGTGTGTGTGTGTGTGTGTGTGTGGTACACTGTGCAGGCTGATCTAGGGAACTCCCTCATTCAGGATGTCATGGTTTCTCATTATTACTCACTATAGTCTATCAATAATTTACTCTGTATGTGTATGATAGTATGTACAACAGTGCTGTATATACCGCATATATACATTATATATTTATATTTACTGCATATATATATACACATATCCATATCTGTCTGAATATACCTGCATATAATCCTCTTATATACCTACATATACGCCTGCATATAAGTTGTATGATAGCATGTACAATAATGCTGTATATACCGTATATATATTTGTATTCTTACCATATATATATCTATCCACCTGTCTGTACACATGTGCACATAATTATTTTACATAATCTGTACATATCCCTTACATACTCTTACTAGTTACACTGCTGGCCAGTATGTCTATGATGACTACTGTCTTTTATACCTGTATCACTGTACATATTGGTATTACAACTCTTTACATACATCTGATTAGCACTACACACAGTAGTACTAATTTATATATTTTATATCCAGTGTACAATCACCTGTACATTGTATATTACTATTGCACTTTACTGTTACATTTGCACTCTGGTTGGATGCCAAACTTATTTTCATTGTACTGTACATGTGCTGTACATGCTGTACACATGTAATGACACTATATCTAATATATCTAGTATCTAATCTATGCTGGTGTTTCACCTGGCATTCTGATGCTCTTTGAACCTCCAACAGCTCCGAGCTGAATAATTGTGTGGACTCATTTAAGAGTATGCATGACTCCACCTACGCTGTTAGCTAAAACAAATAGACAACAATACTATTTCATCCAGCTACCGTTTTGCTCAGGGCTTAATATTAATTGATATGACATCTTCTTGGGTCCCCGGGGGACAAGAGTCATGTGTTTTAATGAGCCTGGGACCAGGCCAGGGGGCGATGCATGGGGGCAGGGATAGGAATGTCTGACTCATTTCGGTGATGACTAACCGTCTAAAATAATAATAGAAAAAAAAGAGAGAGAGAAATGAGAATTGTAACTGACTGCTCATTCATGGTGTATGCCTTAAACATGCCCCCCCCCCCCTGGTACAACCCCCCAGTGACAGACTCTTTCCCCCTCATTAAGCTTATAAAACTGTGTGAATTATTAAATTTTTGCCCCCCATTTTAAGAATTCACATATAATAAATAATATTCCTGTGTCCCGGGACATTTCAGTCAATACACACACCGTGCATTCTTAAAGCTGAGAGTCAGAGAGAGAGAGAGAGAGAGAGAGAGAGAGAGAGAGAGAGAGAGAGAGAGAGAGAGAGAACACTCACGTCACCTAGACAAATAAGGGACTGCTCCATACAATAGACAATGAATGGTGCACTGAATGTTTGCTCTGACACCTACACGAGGTTTACATCCTAGTTCAGACCTGTTAGCAATAGCATAGGGCCATAGGCTATAAGATACACCTCATTTGGGTGAGAGAACTCCCAACGATTGTCTACGGAGCAGATTTTACATCCAGATGACGTCGCAAATGTGAGGGTTCTCTCTCTCACTCTCTCTCTGATCCCTATAGCTTTAAGAAAGACCTGTGTATGTTCACAAACATTGACTGAACTATCCCGTGGCACCAGGAATAACATGAAGTGGATTCTTAAAACAGGAAGAATTCCTCTTGAACCCACTAGTAAACTGTCAACTAGAACACCATCGATTGATTCATTGACTGAGTCGGTGAATCATTACTGCAGACCCACCCTTACCACAGTGTTTCCCTCTGGCTTGTGGTGGCGGCCGGCAACCAAGCTGGTTTGGCATAGGGAGTCGTTCAAGTTGTTGAGTACTCTCTGACACATGGAATACTACAGTAGCTCCTCCATGTAGTGTACAGTACGGTATGTCATCATACTAGCTCCTCCATGTAGCGTACAGTACAGTATGTCATACTGAATGAATGAATGAATGAAAACTTTATTTAACAGATTGCAGAATGGGTACAATACAGTACGGCTCAATACACACAATTGTTAAGGGGATGCAGACCAGAGAAAGACGTTTGTCTTGTTTACATCAGCTCCAGTTTACTAGCTCCTCTGTAGTGTACAGTACAGTATGTCATACTAGCTCCTCTATGTAGTGTACAGTATGTCATACTAGCTCCTCCATGTAGTGTACAGTACAGTATGTAATACCGTGTGTAGGGGGGAGTGTCCAACCTGTCTCTCTGTCCTCCAACCCTCTGATAAGATACAACACCCAGTAAGCAAACTATCTTTCACTCTCTCACACACAAGTGTGTATTTTTTGCAGTGACAGTGGTATGCAGGGTTGGGCACACAACTCCAGCAATCACTCTCTCACTCACACACACACACACGCACACGCGCACGCGCACACACCCACACCCACACACACACGCACACGCACACACACACACACACACACACACACACACACACACACACACACACACACACACACACACACACACACACACACACACACACACACACACACACACACACATTTAACCTGTATATACACACCAATGTGTTTCCCGGTTGTCTCAATTGATTTATCTGGCTCTAATATCAATAAGTCACAGGTGTTTACTCTCACAGAGGTTTGCTGGGACACTATTTCAAACAGCATAAAGCACTTCCCTGGGAAAGATTCGCCTGTGACTGCAGGTATGTTGGGAATGAGGGTGGTGGAAGTGTTGTTGGTATGTCAGTATCACACACACACACACACACACACACACACACACACACACACACACACACACACACACACACACACACACACACACACACACACACGCACACACACACACACACACACACACACACACACACACACACACACACACCTAAGGCGCACTAGGGCTGACCCCTATTAGTCGATTAGTAATAAAAAAAAAAAAAAAAAAATATATATATATATATATATATATATATATATATTAGATTTTTTTTATCATTCTTTCCAAAAGAAAAGAGGCCTAGAAGCGTGGCTAACACTAATGGCATGCATACCAGAGGCTAACTGCGTACGAAAACAGGCACAGAGGCACTGAAAGAGGATTTCACCCATCTAATGAACACACTAGACTAGACAAATATCAAGATGTATCCATCAGTGGACCAATTGCATGCTTTTGCAGAGGACAAGGAGCCTTCAGTCGACTCCTTCAGACATTAAGCACCCCCACAGCCCAAATGGAATGATAAAAAAAGAAGAAAAAAAAGAAAAAGAAAAAAACATATACGTTTTTTTTTTTGACCAATAGTCGAATAACGGCAAATTTTGGCCAATCATAGTCGACCATCCAAATCCTTAGTCGGGGACAGCCCTAAAGCGCACACACACAAACACACAAACACACAAACACACACACACAAAGGCGCATGCATACACGGGTCATGTTGCTTCTAATATCTAATCATATTTCAATAAAACAATCTCAAGTTAGAACTCACATAACTAATAAATCAACAGCAACAACAAGCACAACAGCAGCAGCAGTAAGAACAACAACAAAAACAACAACAACAGCAACGGCAACAACAACAACAACAACAACAACAACAACAACAACAACAACAACAACAACAACCTCAACAGAAGACTGTCTCTAGCACCCCCAGCCCAACCCCCACCCACCTGGCCCAACAACATGGCTTAATGAGTAATAAGCAATGGGTGACCATAATCTTGGAGGTAAGCCAACTTTCCCAGATGCCAAATTGGAGCCTGGAGGAACTGCATAATGCAAAACAACATTCATTAAAACAAAACAAAAAATAAGGAAAAAACAAGAAATGATAAGATGCAGAGCTTGTACTCGGATCCATTCCAGGAGGTTTAGTGGCCATTTCTAAATGACTAATATGAATAATCATGGCTCTCTCAGACAACCATTAGTGAAGAAAATGATAAAAATGCAGCACCAAATTGGAACAGTTTGTCAGGACCGTTGCATTTGGTTATGAAATATGGGTTTTGGAAAAGAGAGAGAGGAGGTTAAAACTAAAAAGAAAAAAAAGAAAGACGAGACACAAAAATGTACTCTAAAACATTTAGATGAGCCAAATGTTATGTAGTATCGAGACACTTCTGTTCTTCAGCGAGATATAAATGAGGTTTGGCACCTATTTCTATGTGAATAATGTGGGTAATTATTACAGGCGTGCCTGTAACACAAACGCACTCCGCTTATTACTCTATTACGCTATTATGTCTTTCTTTCTCTCTCTCTCTCTCTGATCCAGAACCAGGAACAGAGATAGAACACATAACAGAGACAATTGACATGTCTCAAACCCCGCCCTCACTTCTTGATCGTCCAATCACAACTATTGCTTCCCACAGTAACGACGAGAGGTGTGGCTCTCAGCATTGCATGCTCTGCATGGTAGGTACTAATCAACAACAAGAGACATCTGAGGAATGTACCACTGATATCAGCCTCAACAAATGTGCACTGCACATAATGACTCACATCTTGTCACTCTGCATTCACATTGAGGCGGTAATGGAAAGCAAATCACGCGTCATCTATGATGGTAAACTCTGACAATGTAGACTCTCCAATTTGATACTTTATTATAAATTTTTTATTTTTTTTTACTTTTTAAAATGTTTTACCGCAAAAATCCAAACTGAATGCTGAGCCTCTCAAAGTTCAGCTCTCCTTTTAACAAGAAGAACTTGACTCCAGTGGCATTAAATGGTGTGCAGTCAGTGTGTCAAAATAAATTAAATCAATGGAATTCGCTGTCCCCCCCCCCGAAAATGGTTTTGATGCTGAGTATCAGAGAGATGAGATTCTGACAGGCATAACTGTATCATCAGATTAGAAAACATAACCTCCAATGTAAACAATATATTTCCTGTCTCTCTCTCTCTCTCTCTCTCTCTCTCTCTCTCTCTCTCTCTCTCTCTCTCTCTCTCTCTCTCTCTCTCTCTCTCTCTCCATGTGCATGTGTCTCTCCAATGGCATGAGAAACAGACACATTTGAGTTACATAACATCCTAGACCATAACAGCATAGACCTCGGCCGCCTCCGGTCTCTAACTATACAACCACAAGACCCCTAGGCATAATAAAAAATATTGTTGGTTTCCTGTTGGTTGTCAGTTTGGCCATGGGTAGGTAGGGAATTTATTTTATTTTATTTATTTATTTTATTCTTTCCCACGGCGACTATGGATAGGGAATTTCTTTATTTAATTAAAATGTTCACAACAACATGGATGCATGTACTCTGCCAGCATGTTTAATATCCATAATACTAAATGTTTGACTAAGATTTCTATGAAACTTTATTCTATTAAAAAAAAAAATAATAATAATCGATTTTTTTTTTTTTTTTATAAAAACTCATAAAATATATTGGGTCGCACCTAAATCGGCAGGGTCGGTCGGCAACCGGAAACCAACTATTATTTTTGTTAGGCCCTAGGAGATGAAATGAAGCAGGTTATTCTCTGTCCTCGCTCCACAGTGGTGGAACACACTTCCCACCAGTTAGGACAGCTGAAACACACCCAATCTTCAAAGTCGACTAAAAACACACTTCTTCAATCAATATCTGACCATACTGTCTTCTACTACTATGTACTATGCTACTTGCCTATACTACTATCTATCTAGTATGCTACTATGCCTATGCTACTACCTACTAGGGATGGGACTTTCTAGCAAAAGTGCTATTCGAAAATTCGTGTTTCATAATATCGAATATTCGAATATGTATATAAAAAAATATATATATATAAATTTTAATTTTTTTTTCAGCTGACCGACAATAAATCAAAATGACACCATTCACCATCGTAGCCTATAATAACAGCATTGCATTGGCCTATCAACCGGCTTTAATAAACAAACAGAAACAGTAGCATGTGCATCTTTTTGATCAATTAGGCTATGAAAATTAGGCTGCCTCTAAATATAAAAAGGAATTAAATAAGAATATTTGCTTAAAAAAAAGCATTTTATAAAAAAAATCAAATACAAAAAAATATATAATTATTTTTTTTCAAAACGAATATTCGATTGTAAAAAAATGAAATTAATCGTAATAACAGAAACGACTATTCAAAGTTTCGAATATTCGGTCCCATCCCTACTACCTACCTACCAAATGATGTCTATACAACTATGCACTCAGAGTGTATCACTGAAGTTGGGCACTGCTAGATGAATACCACTGACCACCAGAGGTGTACCCTTTGGATAAAAGCGTCAGCTAAATGTAAATGTAATAAAAACGTAAGGTCATTATAAACATTAGAGTCTAGTGACTAATGTTCAATGTAGCCTACACAGGACACATGCACACATGCACACAGGACTTTAGAGGGGCATGTGCTCAAAGGCTGAAAAGGGCACTGTGCGTGTGCGAAGCGAGTGCACGAAGCGCACAAGCCCGATTTTTGCCCTTTTTGGGGAGCGGGTGCCCTCTTTTTATGCTTTTTGGGGGGTTTTGGTGATCAAATATTGAATATTGAACTATAATAATCAGTGCAGGAGCTCACTTATCCTTGAAAGACACTTTTATCACTGACTAAAAATATATATATTTTAATATTTGGCATAAAAATGGCACTTTTTTATGAGGCACAAAAGGGTGCCTCAAGTGCTCGAGCACCCTTTGGGCTCTATGTGTGCACATGCCTGCCTGCCTACAGTACTAAGTTGCTGAACAATATAGGCCTGAAGAGCTATATTATACTTTCCATGGCTGTATGCGGGCCCATACACACACAACACACACACACACACACACACACACACACACACACACACACACACACACACACACACACGCAGAGCAGTGTCCCTATGCATTATGTGCAAAATCTGTTGAAACAGCGAAACTGTGTTAGAGTTTCGCTGTTTCAACTGATTTTGCACATACATCATAGGGACACTGCTCTGCGCGCGTGTGTGTGTGCATGTGTGTGTGCGTGTGTGTGTGTGTGTGTGTGTGTGTGTGTGTGTGTGTGTGTGTGTTGGATACTGACATACCAACAACACTTCCACCACCCTCATTCCCAACATACCTGCAGTCGTCACAGGCTCATCTTTCCCAGGGAAGTGCTTTATGCTGTTTGAAATAGTGTCCCAGCAAACCTCTGTGAGAGTAAACACCTGTGACTTATTGATATTAGAGCCAGATAAATCAATTAGCAGGCGTTGTAGGTCTAAAGGGGTTAAAGAGATTTTTGGAAACTTAGGCCTATATGCTATTTACCAATGATGTTATTGATCGGATCCTTTCTCAGCACAAGCCATGCTGTTTCTCATACTCGCTCCGATTAGTTAACCATAAGCCAATGCAAAAATCACAATTTGTGTTGTCCCTAGGAGCCCCCGCTAGTCAATGGGGTCAAGCTCCTGTCTGTACAAGCTGACTGAAGACAACTGAAATGCACTTTGTGTGCACTGTGGGGTAGATTTCAGTTGTCTTCAGTCAGCTTGTACAAACAGGGGCTTGACCCCATTGACTTGATTGATTGATTGAAAACGTTATTAACAGATTGCAGAATGGGTACAATACAGTACAGCTCAATACACACAATTGTTAAGGGGATGCAGACCAGAGAAAAACTTTTGTCTTGTTTACATCAGGGTCCCCCATTTTCAATTAATCAGCGGGGGATCGTAGGAACAGCATGACTTGTGATGAGAAAGGACTCTACTGACGAACAGCAGCATTCAATTAGTCAATTTGCAAGGTAGTCAATAAGTCGACTACTCAGTGGTTTGGATCTTAGTTGATTATAACCTTTTTAGTAGATTGGTATTTTTTGTCTTGTGATGAATGAGTTATAGTATTTCCTTGAAAATGACACGCAAATACAGAACTGGCATGTCATGTATGACAGGATTTGATCATTTTGTGTGGGCATGGATATGGTCTATTATAATACATTTGGGTTAGACCAATATACTATATGCAGTATATTAAAATACATTAGGATTAGACAAATACAGTATATCCATGTTAAAGGTCTTGAATATCAAGTCATGTCAGATTTATATGTTTAGCCCAAAATCCCATTACATCTCAAAAGGCTTCACAGGCCCAACACCCCCTGGCTTAATGCCCAAAGAGCATCAGCAAAATGTCTCCACTTTCAGCAGCTTCCGTCCAAAAACACCAGCCATTAAAATCCACAGCAAACTGGGGTAGAGATCTATGGGGCATAGTTCAGTATGTCTCCTATGAGAGTTGTTACATCATCAATCAGCATGCAGCTGTTTTAGGCTCAAGGAAATCCAATGAATCATACCTGGAGCACTTTAAATTAATCACTTTTCCCACAATGACTAACCAGTGATGACTCCGACGGCTGTGGTTACAAATCTGTGTGAGCTCACTTGTGGCTTTCAGCGCAAGCAGCGGAGGCAACACCTGTAATGTAGGCCCTGGTGGGGTAGCCTGTAATGTAGGCCCTGGTGGGGTAGCCTGTAATGTAGGCCCTGGTGGGGTAGCCTGTAATGTAGGCCCTGGTGGGGTAGCCTGTAATGTAGGCCCTGGTGGGGTAGCCTGTAATGTAGGCCCTGGTGGGGTAGCCTGTAATGTAGGCCCTGGTGGGGTAGCCTGTAATGTAGGCCCTGATGGGGTGGTTTGTAATGTCTTAAAGCTGGATCTCTTTTTATTCAATCTTTTTTTTTGTATCTACTTTTTTCTCCCCATTTTCTATTTTTCTCCCATCCCAATTTCGTATCATCCAATTCTCCCCTCCCCTGTCTCGAACGTTGTTAGACCATGCCTCCCACTGGTGGTCGGCTGCAATGTGGACCAAGCCTTGCATCACGTGTCCCCTCCGGTACACGAGGAGGCAGCTGTCGCATCTTTTCACCTGTACAGCGCGATCTCTCAGCGGCGAGGAGTAACGCGTGGGAGGCTCACGCTGCCCCCGTTGCTTCCTGATTCTGCTGTACAGGCGCACCAACCGACCTGTAGGAGTCGCTGTCCACAACGTCCGATCTCCACCCACCGGCTTTCCCACCCCCTAATACTGCCAATTGTATTAGTATGAACGACCAGCCAAGCCGGAAGCAACGCCGAGAGCTGGGCTCGAACCCAGCATCTCCTGCGTTAGTGGCGAGCGCCTTGCCCACTGCGCCACTTAGCCGCCCCTTCTTTTCATTCAATCTTAATCATGCATGTGAAGCCAAACTATGAGTTCTTATGACAACACATTCTGTGAGAACATTCCTTCTGTCAGTTCAAGTAAACAGTAGAGGGGGTGTGACTCTGGGAGATGTAGGCAGCTATGAGTACACCGAATATGGTAATAATACGTTCTCATTCCAGTTTCCCAATAAGAAAATAAAAGGAGTGGGCAAGCTAGCTCGTTAGCCACATCCGCTGGTGTTAGTCTTGCTACATAGCAAATCCAAACTACAAATCCAAAGTCTTTATCTTATTTACCATCAAACCACGCAGGTGCTTTAGAATGACAGTCTATTTTAATTATAATCACAAACATGACAGACGTACATCTTTCAATAGTATCTTTGCACTGAGATGACTTCAGTTCCATGGCGACGTCCTCATAACAATTAGTCAAAGGAACAATTAGCCTACCTGTATGTTAGAAACAAATTCCATTCTATTCTATTACGTCTGTGTCAATGATTGACGGGTGCTAGATGCCATAGCAGGGAGTTCCACGAGTCAGAAGAGAAGGGTGTATGAATTATTGCTGTACTGTAGTCTATAATACACAAGACTTCTTTCATGATTGTCTGAAGGCGGCTGTAGCCTCATCCTTATAGATACAAGCTGATGTCGCTGGTTCCCCGGCTGGGAGGAACATGTGGGAAGAGGAAACCAATGTTCACACCATTCTGCCTCTGAAACTAACGCTTACCATAACCCTTATCTTAAAGGAACACGCCAACATTTTGGGAAATTCGCTTACCGTCTTCTCCAGAGAGAGACAGGAAGATAGATACCAGTTTCCTCTCTGTGCGTTCAGTAGAAAGCCATCTGGCTGCATGTTAGCCTAGCTTAGCACAATGAATGGAAGCGGACATGACCGGTTAGCCTAGGCATTGTCCAACTAACACCTCTCCCGAAGGCTAGCCGGTCATGTCCGCTTACATTCATTGTGCTAAGCTAGGCTAACATGCAGCCAGATAGCTTTCTACTGAACGCACAGAAACTGGTATCTATCTTCTTGTCTCTCTCTGGAGAAGATGATAAGCTAATTTCCCAAAATGTTGGCGTGTTCTTTTAAATCTTTAACCTCACTGGAGAACTCAGGCCTAACCATAACCTTAACCAGAGATGAATAAATACTTTTTTTGTTACCGGTACTACCATACTGTCTTTATACCTGTATCACTGTACATATTAATATTACAACTCTGTACATACATCTAATTAGCAATATTACTCAGTAGTACAAATTTATATATTTTATACCCAGTTTAATAACCTGTACATTGTATATTACCATTGCACTGTTACATTTACACTCTGGTTGGATGCCAAACTTATTTTCGTACTTGTGCTGTATGATGACAACACATTTTAATCTAATCTAATATAATCTAAAGAAAAATGCACCCCTCATCTACAACTACTGAAACCCCCAACTGCTTCTGTGGAGCTGCTCAGTAGCAAACTGTGGTTGGAATGGCGGGTTCCCACAAGTTGAATGTGTGTGTGTGTGTGTGTGTGTGTGTGTGTGTGTGTGTGTGTGTGTGTGTGTGTGTGTGTGTGTGTGTGTGTGTGTGTGTGTGTGTGCGTGTGCGTGTGTGTGTGTGCGTGTGTGTGTGTGTGCGTGTGTGTGTGGAATCCTCCACATTCAGAGGCAGAATCTGTGCTCTCATCTTCACTCTCCCCACAGGGACAGATCTTTAGATATACTGTACAGTAACCGCCCACACGGGCCGACTGATAGATCTGTAGATAGAACCTACAGATACTGTACATAACAGTAGACATCTAGGCTGATATATTGTTTTTATTGCAAGCAGGTGCTACCAGAGGTGTGTAGGGTTAGGTACCCCACCTCTCTCCATTCCCCTCTCTCTCTCTCTCTCTCTCTCTCTCTCTCTCTCTCTGTCTCTCTCTCTCTCTCTCTCTCTCTCTCTCACACACACACACACACACACACACACACACACACACACACACTGGAGTCTACTCTAGACCATTGAGGAGGGAACGGAACGATCACTCCTTTAAGTCCTTTAGGCCTGTTTTCAAGGTGTTCGCTCACTGAGAGCATGACTAAACAATGCCAGGAAAGAAGGTTATAGGTGGGTGGGTGTCTGTCTGTCTGTCTGTCTGTCTGTCTGTCTGTCTGTCTGTCTGTCTGTCTGTCTGTCTGTCTGTCTGTCTGTCTGTCTGTCTGTCTGTCTGTCTGTCTGTCTGTCTGTCTGTTATAGGGAAACCAGGGTGTGACTGCGTGCATGTGTGTGTCTGTGTGTGTGTGTGTGTGTGTGTGTGTGTGTGTGTGTGTGTGTGTGTGTGTGTCTGTGTGCGTATTAAAAGGAAAATCTGGGTGTGAGATTGTACCACCTTAGTGATGAGGTGATGATAGAGCAAGTCCCAACCTCTCTGCAATGTTGTGACACCATGTGTCTTTCACAGAGTCTGGAAGTCGTTGCCAAGTTGAATCTCGTTCCCTCTGATTTATGGCATAGATGAGTGATGAGGTAATGGAGGTATCAGGGAGTGGGGATTGCACACTGAGAATTAACAACATATTACCTCATTAAAAAAACATAATCTCTTATAGACGTCACAGTCACTGATATCCCAAAAGTACGCCTGTCTTCCCGTGATAATACGGGAGAGTAGCAGAAGAGTGCTCCTTGTGACCTTGTGACCCCAAACATCTCCTGACCCTGAGCTGACAGTGACCTCACATCACTGATCTGTAAACACCATAAGACTCATCACACACACACACACACACACACACACACACACACACACACACACACACACACACACACACACACACACACACACACACACACACACACACACACACACACACACACACACACACACACACACACACACACACACACACACACACACACACACACACACACAGGGTAGAAGAAGTGGAGACTAAGGGCTTCTGGGTTTGTTTGTTGGGACAGATATTGTACATCTTTGTTTGTATCAACAGATACGACTTTGTCAATGTATCTCAGTAGCTCGGCAGCCCAAGATTCCTTTGCTCGTGTCGGCAGTTCTGGGCAGAGCTGAGACCGGGAACCAAACCAGCAACCATTCGACAACTAGTCGACCACCCAAGCCTGGTACAATAAGCCTGTACACAGTACATTTTGCAGAGTACATTTTACTCAAACTGAGTACATTTTACTCAAACTGAGTACATTTTACTCAATGTACTCCTGCTTATTTCCGACAGTTTTCGCGGTGTTCTGTGAAAGATGGACACATCTCCTTGGATGTGGCCGAGTCGATTGCGCTGAAACTTAATTTAAGTTAATTTCATGGGTGGATGGATGATCAGACATACATGTATATATATATATTGATACATCTGTGAGAGGAATACTAGCTGATAATAAATCCCGAGATGTCCCGTCATCAGATGGCTGACCAGGTGGCAGGTTGCTAAGTAACCATTCGGTAAGAACACTCGCTCGCTATGCATGAGAATAGCACTTGCTATAAACACCGTGTTCCAAGATACACCAGTAAAAAAACATCCTTTCCAAAGCGAGGAAAAGATACGGGCACGGAAAAGCACTAATGGATCCATAACCGCTGAGCCCGAAATAGAACCACAGTCCAACAGGTTGCTGCTTCCTACTGGCTTCTCACCAGATCATAGATTTATTTATTTGCTCACTTGAGAGTGTGAGAGTTCCACTAGTTTGGCTTTAGCAAGACGGCACATGCTGTCAAGTGGCCTAAAGTGGTCCAGGTGATCCACAGATGTTTACTTCTGTTTGTACGAACCTGCCAAAGTTCACTTCCACAGCCAGTATACTGTAAGCTTTACACATAACTGTCACTCGCTGGTCGCTGATATTTATCACTGATGATTATCACTGTGTTGATAAAGGCACAATCTCCCCTGACCCCCGGCATGCCTCGGGATAGTGGAGGGCAGCTCTGCTCAACAACACAGCATGCCTCAGGAACGTGTCCAACTCCCTCGTCTCATCTGAGAGAACCTTAAACGAGTCCCCTCATCCTCCCTACAGCTCGGAGGGCAAGGAGGAGGGAGCGAGGAGAAGGGAGGGAAGGAGGGAGCAAGGAGAAGGGAGGGAAGGAGGAGGGAGCGAGGAGAAGGGAGGGAAGGAGGAGGGAGCGAGGAGAAGGGAGGGAAGGAGGAGGGAGCGAGGAGAAGGGAGGGAAGGAGGAGGGAGTGAGGAGAAGGGAGGGAAGGAGGAGGGAGCGAGGAGAAGGGAGGGAAGGTGGAGGGAGCGAGGAGAAGGGAGGGAAGGTGGAGGGAGCGAGGAGAAGGGAGGGAAGGTGGAGGGAGCGAGGATAAGGGAGGGGAAGGAGGAGGGAGCGAGGAGAAGGGAGGGAAGGGGGAGGGAGCGAGGAGAAGGGAGGGAAGGAAGAGGGAGCGAGGAGAAGGGAGGGAAGGAGGAGGGAGCGAGGAGAAGGGAGGGAAGGAGGAGGGAGCGAGGAGAAGGGAGGGAAGGAGGGAGCGAGGAGAAGGAAGGAAAGGTGGAGGGAGCGAGGAGAAGGGAGGGAAGGAAGAGGAAGCGAGGAGAAGGGAGGGAAGGAGGAAAGAAAAGAACAGTTGGGTACAGCAGTCAGCTGTGAGAGGGAGAACAGTCCTGTGTTCTAGTTCGTCTGGTTTGTTAACTCCCTGCCCTGGTGTTAAAGAGAAGAATGCACCCCATTAGAGAGAGAGAAGGAGAGAGGGAGGGAGGGAGAGAGAGAGGGAGATAGAGAGGGGGGGAGAGAGAGTGAGAGATATTAAACACACTGACTAACACAGTTGCCAATGACCTGAGGCTATATTGCATTCCCGAGACTGTGCGAAAACACTTACAGATGCACGAGTGATTCTCCAGTTTGTTTGAAATGTCATCTTGACAGTAGACAATAGAAGACATGCAAGCTAATAACATGCAGCGGTGTGTTGTACATAATGTATACACAATGTCCTGTGTAGCTACCTGTGTTCTCATGGTCACTCATATTGTCTTTGTTTGTATGGTTTGTATGGTCACACTCTGGTGTCAAAAAAGTACTTTATACACTGAAGTGGCATCCAGTGGTTGGACTGCTGTGGTTCTGTTGAGGGAGATCAGGTATAGCATACAATGGAAATGCTGGTGTTACAAGTTTATTTATTTAATTTATTATCTATCTGTTAATTCATACATGTTTTTTTTTTTATTATTTACTTAAGTCATTTATTTGGTTTATTTGACAGAGACAATTCAACAATGTCAGTGATTTGTATTATTACAGTGTTGTTATTATTATTATTATTATTATTATTATTATTATTATTATTATTATTATTATTATTATTATTATTATTATTATCATTATTATTATTATTATTATTATTATTATTATTATTATTATCATTATCATTATTATTATTTTATTGTATTTAGATTTTTTTTTATCTTGGCTGCCCAGTGTAAAAAGTGACAAATATAAGTTTCCTCACTTCATAATGGCCTGATCTGAATCAATGAGGTGAAGTTGCCCTTGAGTGCTGCTGACACATAATTAGCATCCTCCTAATAGGACCTCAGCCCACTGTCATCCAAACTATGTAAGCTACTTCAACCAATATGACACCGAATATCATGCAGTTATGCCAGTGATGGTGTGTGACTACAGCTCAGGTCACGTGATACAATAGCATACACTGTAAAAAAAAAAAATTTTTCACAGGAAATGAACTGTATTATTTTACAGATTACCTTTGTTTTTCTACTTTAAGTGTAAATACCATAAAAATACAGTAAATTACCTTTTATCAACATATTAACCATTAAATAAAGGTTGTAATCTGTAACTGTATTTGATTTTACTGTAATTTGACAGTAAGTATTTGGAAACCATTGATGCCAGACATTTAAGGTTTTCTTGCAGCTTTTTTTCGTACAGTGTTCGCCCTACACAGTTATGTGTACTCTATGCATACAGCTCTATTGCTCAATACAGGCAAGTTGTGTTTACACTACAAATCATGTTTTACAGCCATGCTCCACACTGCTGATAAAAACCTCCAAGTCTTTACACAAGATAGTAAAAGGCCAAGCAGTGACCATGTGGAGTATTTAGAACTGCCAGTGCTTCCCTCCACTCCACCCACCTGGCTCCACCCTGAGATAAGTCTCAGTAAACCTGCTCTGTTATCAGAGAGGAGCTCAGAGTACAGCCAGGTATACAGCCAAAATGCCCTTTGACATAATAGAGCTATTAGGCTACAGCCTCAACTAAAACATAAACTATTTCACTACTATCTGTCAGCGGCAGAAATTTATTTAGCTTCGAACAGTTGTTGGACTTCAAAATATAACTGTCTATAAGACTATAACTATAGTATAACCGGCTTCAGATTTATTTTCCAACACAGACAAACCCGTTGACAATAGAAGAACACAGAACTCAAACATGTGTCTGCCAATGTCACTGGCAATTGTGTGTATTGAGCTGTACTGTATTGTACCCATTCTGCAATCTGTTAATACAATTTTCAATCAATCAATCAATCAATCAATCAATCAATCAATCAATGATTCGCTCGTTCAAATAGTCTAATCTGCAGTAGCCTACTCTACCTATCTAATGATCTGTCAAGGAAACAAAGCACCGCACCATCAACTGTTGTAATGTAACTGTATGTTGTGTGTAACTGTTCCATGACGACAGGCGACAAACTCAACTTATTGAAGGTTGACATTCGGGGAAGCGATCTAATCTAATCAAATAGCCTACTTGATTGAAATGACACTCTGCCAAAGAGGTGACTTACCTGTAGTTACAGAAGTCCTCCCCAGTGCGCTCCTGTGGTTTAGTGTGTGAAGTCAACTTGAAACCCGTGGCTCTGCGGACAGACAGGAGTTTGACTGGAGGGCGCGGAGGAGCGCAGTGGACTGCTGTCTGTACACCTGCCTCTCAAAGGGCGTGAAGGGTGTTAACATTTGACTCACGCGAAATAGTTGTCGTTGAGCTGTCTGCGCACGATGACAGGAGGGTGGGAAGGTGATGCTTATTGATGCTACTACTACAGAATCTTCCTTAGAAAAACGTCATCCTTCCTTGGCAGTTGGCCTAAAGCTATCCCAGGGAGAAAGTTTCCAGAAAATACCCATCTCAAGCCCCCCCCTCTCCCTCTCCCTCCCTCTCTCTCTCTCTCTCTCTCTCTCTCTCTCTCTCTCTCTCTCTCTCTCTCTCTCTCTCTCTCTCTCTCTCTCTCTCTCTCTCTCTCCCCCCTCTCTCTCTCACACTCTCAAAACGGATGTTCATTCCACTAACCATGTTTGGAGATCTCTTTCCTCCCCCAGTGTTACAAAATGCAACTATTCCAAGAATGTTTGTTTTGGCTGGGGGATTATTGTTTCCTATAATTTTTACAGATTTGCTGATCAAGCCTATAGACTTATCAAAATGTTCACTGGGCAGAACAATGTAAATAAGCATAGCCTATAGACAACCCCAATAGTATCTATATCTATCTATCTATCTATCTATCTATCTATCTATCTATCTATCTATCTATCTATCTATCTATCGATCTATCGATCTATCGATCTATCTATCTATCTATCTATCTATCTATCTATCTATCTATCTATCTATCTATCTATCTATCTATCTATCTATCTATCTATCTATCTATATCTATCTATCTATCTGTAGCACCCTGAAAATATGGCTATTATTCAGAAGTGCTGACTTGCCTTTTTATCTCCCCTGATGCACCAAGACCTACTAATTAGTCTCCATTAATATTCCCTCGAACAACGACGCAGGCTCCTCCTTGTTCTACCGGCTGGAATATGGATTATGAACAATAACCCTGGATCATATTCTCCACTCAGTGTTTCCCTTTGGAGCTAGTAGGCGGTACCAGCAGGGGGCGCCGGTGGCAGGCAGAGAGCGTACGAGAGAGGCGGAGAAGGAAGCAAGCCAACTGAGACGGAAGTGCGAGGAACCAGCCTCTTCGACATTGGACTTGGATCGGTTCGGTCGTGTCTGGACAGAGCCCCCGTAGTGGACCACGGGTGAACGGATTGAACTTGAGTATATTACGGGTTATCCTATAAAAGTAAACGTAGTAGCGTGTTGCATGTTTCCCTACTGAATACCCTAGCGATACAACGAGTTATCCTAGAAGAAATGCGGTATAGCCAAGTGTGGCTTAAGTTAAAGATATTCCCTCTAGTGAGGTGCCCCGCCAGCGTGGCGTGAAGAGGACCGGTGTTTAGAGACACCCTGCGTCATTATATATCACGGCTAGCAGGAGGGCTGTTTGGGACCCAGAGTGTAGCTTCAGTGTCAGTGAGGGCAAGTTTATGGATGCGCGTCGACCCAGCACCGGCGTCTGTAACGGAGGTACCGCAGTCTATCCACAGTCACGAGGGACAGTAAGTGAAGTGGCTGTGGACGTTAAGCGGTACTGCAAGTAAACTCACTCCCCAGAGGCATCCAGACCCAATAGCAAGAAGTGAATTCACCTCTTGGTATAGTGGTCTGTGATGCCGCCTGCGACGCGGGAGACCGGGGTTCAACTCCCACTCAGGGCGATCCCTTAACAGGGGTCGAATCGAAAAACACAATGCAGAGTAAGATCACACCGGCTACACGTCGACCCAGCACCGGCTGTCTACAACCAGTCTTCACCGGCGTCAACGTCGGCTCTGCACCGGCTGTCTTCAGTCAACACGGGAGTTCGTCCCGACCAGCAGAGGTCGCCATCACCCAGCACGCGCTCTCAGCCCACTACTGCCCCTCTGCTCCAGCCCCGCTTGCTAGCGCCCGTGCCGAAAGCGTTCAACGCCATCTTGCTATCCGGACGGTGGTGGCGCGGAGAGGCCGCCATCTTGGTTGAGTACATTAGGGCTTCGGTGCCCAGGATCTTATTGCACAGTACACAGTGTGATGCGGCCTGCGGGCGAAGCTAACGTTGCTAACTACAGTTCATAGGGGTACCCCATCAACAATATATGCCGGCATTAGTATAGGACTTTTGTTTGGTATTGTGGGCCCACATTTTTGATTTCCTTTGAGTGTGATAACGTGTTGTGTCTTTAATAATAATTTCCCATCTAATCAACCCTTTCCCAGTGGGGAGGTTACAGACTAGAGGTCTTGTGCATGGTACTGACCCAGACGTGGGCGATGAGTCAAATGCATTGAAGTGTGTTGTTCCTGGTGCTAACACAGAGGTGTGTGTGGAATATACGTGGACATAAGGTATTGAGTTACAAATTGGGTAATAGTAAGATTTCATTCTATTTGACCCAGTGCCTTTAAATCTTTGTAACTGACCAGTATAATTAACTATAAAGAATTAGATGGGAGTTCTGTGTGCGTGTCCATTCATGAGCCGTTTAACAACTCTTTTGGTGTGGGTAACGTTAATACAATTAACCCCTTCCTATTCCACCTTTCCCTTTTTATTGTAAGGTTTCTAGTGTCACTGGGGGAGGGTACTGCTTGCGGGGGGAACCAAGTTATTTACTTACAATTCAGTCACTAGGTGTGGGAGGGTCACAGGAGTAATTGGGGGAAGTGGGAGCGTGTTGGGGAGTACTGCTGACCGCCCTGCTGCAGGGGAGGAAGACCAGAGTACCAGACCAGGTTGGTAAATCCCGGGCCCCATCCACTCACACTGCCAGCCTCCAGTTGAAGCTCCAGACTCAAAGACGGAGGTGCAGTCAGACAGAGCTCTACTGTGTCTCGCTACCCAGTGATTGTGCCCACCCGTTCCCACGAAGCAGGGATAATCCACCCTGCTACATATCTATCTATCTATCTATCTATCTATCTATCTATCTATCTATCTATCTATCTATCTATCTATCTATCTATCTATCTATCTATCTATCTATCTATCTATCTATCTATCTATCTATCTATCTATCTATCTATCTATCTATCTATCTATCTATCTCTCTCTCTCTCTCTCTCTCTCTCTCTCTCTATCTATCTATCTATCTATCTATCTATCTATCTATCTATCTATCTATCTATCTATCTATCTATCTATCTATCTATCTATCTATCTATCTATCTATCTATCTATCTATCTATCTATCTATCTATCTATCTATCTATCTATCTATCTATCTATCTATCTATCTATCTATATCTATCTGAGTTGGTCTGTCTGTATGTTACCTCCTATGAACTGCAACCTCTGTATGAAAAGTGCTATACAAATAAAGTTATTATTATACCAACACCCCTGCTAATTAGGAAAAGCAAGCACTAGAGTGACTAGACAAATGACCATCATTAGCCAAATGTAGGTTACACCCTACACTAAAATAGGTGTGTTCTAAATCTCTGAACACCCTTACATCTCCCCTACTCTAAGACTACATTTGCCCGCGGTTGCTACAATAGCCAGCGGTTGCTATATAGGTGTTGCAACACAGAGGATTGTGTGTTGTATTGGGTAATACTGGCACCACACCTTTCATTCCTCTCACCCATGAACCACGCCTGTATGGGAGTTTAAAATATGGGCTTGTTCAGGACAGCGAGACCTTGCTTATGCAGCAGATCAGTCCCGCCAGAAGCCTTACTGTACGTATAAGAAAGTGAACCTTTCAATACAGAGAGAGACATCGAGAGGTTTTGTTTCAGATTTTTATCATCAATTACTAACGTCCTCGTATGAAACCCTCCACCTAGACTCAGTCTGGAGGAGGGATATACTGTACCAGACCTGGAAAAAGATTTTGATTGGCAAGAAGCCTGGGCAAATGTTAGATTTACATCAAGGAACCCGGACCATCAACAAATCAATCTTAACTATATTCACAGGACATACTTGACTCCTATAAGACTGAACAGAATGGGTCTTAAACAAGACTCCAAATGCTCCTTATGTACAAATGGGGACAAGGGGACATTTATGCACATGTACTGGGACTGCCCACCAGTTAAGATATTCTGGAAAGAAGTGACCCAGCAATTATCTGAATATACCTGTACACCCCTCTGTATTACTGCTGAATGATGTTTTTGAGTGTGCAGTACACCCACAGCTAAAGAGATTGGTTTTATCGGGTATCACAGTGGCTAAAAAGCTGATAGCATCACGATGGTTTCAACCGGAAAAAAATTGCCGGAAGGTCTGGATTATTACATATCTTGATGTAATTTATCAAGAAATATCTTGATGTGATTTATCAAGAAATATCTACAGCAAGAATTTTGGGTCTCAATGAATCCAAAATGACAATGTGGTTAGAAGTGGTGGAGAGAATAAAAGCTAGCATATAATGGTAGTGTCTGTTTAGGAGCGAGGGATAATGGATGGATTATCCAATGGGGGGTCCGGGAGGGGGGGGTACGAGCTAGGGCATATGTGTGTAGGGTAATAGATAGCAGGTATTAGGGGTATATCCTGTATAAAACATTTAACTAATTGGTGATTTCAATGGATGTGCACTGTTAATTAATGCTTGTATATCTTATTGTGTGTTGTCATGTTTGTTTATATGTTTGTTTAAAAAAAGAATAAAAAAAAAAATAAAAAAAAAATGCTTCACAAACTCTAACATCAAAATAAAAACATTGACAAAAGAGGAATTGCGCGATAACAAATGCACACTAAAAGACACCAAACGGAACAGCTCAGATTAAGAACATTCTGAGTGAAGCTAGTTATACGTTTTTAGGCACTTACATTTACATTTAGTCATTTAGCTGATGCTTTTATTCAAAGCAACTTACAAGTTCTGTATACGACAAGTCAGCGGGAAGGGTACAACTCTTAGCTGAGTAACAATGTTCATCAAACAGTGTTGACACTTGGGCATAGTAGTAGAGACATTATAGTATAGTAGGTACTGGTAGTAATATAGGCAAGGACGATTATTTAGTGGAAAAGTGCATGATAGTAGAAGATAGTACGAAGGTTATTTTATTTTATATTAGTATTTTTTTCTCCGATATTGATTGAGTTTTTAGTGTCCTCCTAACTGTGGTGGGAAGTTTGTTCCACCATTGTGGAGCAAGGACCGAGAATAGCCGGCTTCTCTTTGATGAACCTCCTGGAGCTCGGATAGGAGTGGGTCTGAGGCGGCCAGAACATGTAGAGATTGATTGATTGATTGAAAAGTTTATTAACAGATTGCAGAATGGGTACAGTACAGTACAGCTCAATACATACAATTGTTAAGGGGATGCAGACCAGAGAAAGACTTTCGTCTTGTTTACATCAGGGTCCCCCCAGAGCAGAGGGGTCTTGAGGGTGTGTCGTTAAAGACCATTTACTGGAGGTTGGCCAGAGCCGTTTCCTTATGTGCGTGCGATAAGCCAGGTCAAGGACCTTGAAGCTCTCTAAGGCAGGGGTTACACCTTTCGTTTCATTTTCGTTTCATTGTCAGATGAGTTTCGCCGCAACGTAGCAGCCTCGAGTCACACTTTCGTTTTTGTCACCTGAGCACAGTGATGTAGTACACTGCCAAAGCAGTAGGTGGCAGTAGGTGGCGAACATGAAGGCAATTTCAACCAATCAGAACTTGAATGTGCCAATACACTTCCTGCAAAACCTGCAAAAGAAAATGTCAACAAGGCGGGCGCCTATGGGCGCCACCATCTTTTGCCTATTTACCCAATGCAGCAATTCTTTTTCAGCAAAGTCTAATAAAAGTGCAATAAACAAAACGGATACATTCACTGTGTGTTCTGCCTGTCATTTGTTGATGCACGCGCTTCTGCTCAAAATCTTTGTCTGCACGGAGTGCAATCGCGTCTGTTGTGAAGGGCCAGATTAAACCGAATATATATATTTATTTATATATATATATTTAATTGTATTTGTATATTCTCTAATATTCCCTGATATCCCTTGTATATTCCTTGTACAATATGCATTGAATATCCATTCTAGCCTACTGAACATCCCATAATAGTCTCCATTCTACTATTGGTCGAGACCTTGGTGCCAGGCTGCCATACCCCTCAGACCCAGTTCAAACGTACCGCTCGACATGTACGAACAAGTCCTAGTTCCGCGTAGGAATTTGGCTACCGCACCACTAATGGGACTATTTGTTCATAGTGCGTATATATACTGCGCTACTAAAGTAGGACTTTCTTTTCAGTCCAGTTTCTTACCCTCCAATAGAGTCACAGACGTAAAGCCTCCCCGCGATGCCACGTGTGGGAGTAAGGCCAAGTTCGCCTACCATCGGTATTGAGACATCGTGTATATTAATATTTGAATAGTCATATTTGGCACTATATCGTCGAGTTGGACGTAGTCTATTAAGCTAATAATAGTCTGTTAATATATAGTGCTTCGTGCGGTGAGAATACTACCGTAGTCAGTACCCCATCGTTTCGGGCAGAGAACTGGCTGCTTACCCAGGGTGGTTGACCCTATGTGAAGCTGCACCCGAGGAGCCCCAGAGCCGACGAGCGAGTGGACTTGTATACCGGATTATTCTACTGACGACAGCCCGCCTTCCCAGGCACGGATTATGCTTTGGATACTTTGATTATTCTATGGATAAAGACCCCCGACACTACCGTGTGTTGGAACCCCCCCCCCTGGAGAGGAAGCAAGGTGAGGAGACGCTCTGCAAGACGAGGTCTCTCCACATCTCTCCCCCGTGGACCGGAGAGAGCCGGCCCACAAAGAGTCCACCTGCTTTCATCTGTGGTCCAAGGATCGCCGGCGCATTGAATGGCACTACAGTGGGTTCTCCTGGGATACCCTTGGCCGGACGAGGCAGCTGGATTCTACCCCCCCCCCCTCCTACTCCTGTCGGCTTACAAGCGACCGGATTAACCCCCTCTAGTGTATCCAGCCTATAATCATTAAAGTATCATTGCTGTTATTCCTTAACTATTCCAGGTCGTATATTTACCACCTGCGCCTTCAGAGATTGGACATTATCTATTGATATACCGACGAATACTCCTTGCCATAAAAGTGCATACTATTTCAATTCATAAATGTAATTAAGTGATTAAGTGTTTAGTCTACACACCATCGCTGTGTAGGCAATAAAGACTTGTTTCTAATTCGTACATTTGTGTTGGATCCGTTTCATCTACGTGAGAGTGTTCATGATAATATATTTATGCCGTGTACTGGGTGGCCGAATATTAAGTACAAAGGTAGTGGTAGTAAGTATCATATCTAGTAATACAGTCAGGGAATTGTACCCCTCAGTTACAATTGGTCCTTCGAGCCGGAGGGTAATTAGTGTAATATTAATATAGTGTTATTAATATTGAAATGGCCTATTATGAACACTCCACGAAACGATCCTCCTAACCAACGCCCGCAGCGCGAACGACGGCTCCCTCAGTACTTAGAGGCTTACGCTGTCAGTCAACAACCTAGTCTTCTACTAACAGTAAACGCGGTAAAACTAGAAAGTAAAAGTATGTCTAACCCCAACGCCCAGACTACCCCGACCATAGAGGCCCCTACGGGCTCTAATGTAACTGACCAAGCCCACGGTGGGGACCAGTGGGAACCAGACATGACTTCACACCCCGCCAGTACTGAAGAAGTAGTCCCCGATGAGTCCCGGGAGGAATACAACGCTACCGAGAGAGAACTCGGCACGGAAGAAGACGGGGAGAGCACCGTGGAGATAGAGCTCCAAGGCTCCGCAAGGAGTACCCCGAGGGAAGGCTCCCCTATACAACCGCCTTCTCCCAGCGAGGCAGAGAGGACCCTACAGCAGGCCTTCCTCATCAGCCTGAACGCCGCTGCTGAACGCGACCGACTGCAGATCCAGCAGCGGAGCGAAGAAGAGCATATACGTCTAGAACTAAGACGCATTCAGAGAGAAGAGAATGTGGCCCGAGACCGAGCAGACAGCCAGCGAGCAGCTGCTGGTGCTCTACGGGACGCAGAGCGCGACAGACAGCAAGCGCAACTAATAGAACAGCTGATCAGACGGACAACACCCTCTCCCTCCGCCAGAGGCTCCAGGAACTCGTCTAGACACACCTCCAGGGCGGCATCCCCTAGCCGAGTAAACAACCCTGAACTTGACCAACAGACGAGGTCTATACCCCCCACAGACCACCTCCCCCCACCGGTCCAAGCGAGACCTAGCAACCGGGAAGGAGCAGCATATCCTGTGGAGAGGCTAAACCAGAGACTACAAGCACTGGATGACCTAACTGAAGACGAAGAGGAAGAGGAGGAGAACCACGCCCGAAGACAGCACAGTACTCTACCGGACCAGGAGGTCCGGTACAGCCCAGGCTATACTCCCGCGGAGCTGCGCTACAGACCCCCGACTCTATACACGGGTGAGCACGACGCACGACCCGCACCGAGGAACAGCACCTGGACAAGCGGGCCATGGTACACTGCCGGTACCAGCCCATACCAAGGAGCGGGAGGAGACTCGCCTAGGAGGCCTCTCCCCCAACGCTCGCCGATGTATCCACAGTCAGCGTCATACATTGGCACGCCTATGGTACCCGACTTCACCCAAGAGAACCGGGCCCAGTATACAGAACTCCGCATGTGTCTGGAGACCATGTTGGTGGATGTATTGGATGAACGCCACAAATACGCCATCCTACTGCAGCACTTAAAGGTGCCCCGCGCACATAATATAGCGCTCGCCTACGCGACTTCCACCACCCCATACACAGCAGCGCTGGTAGCATTGGACCAGAGGTATGGGCGCATATGGGATTACGTGATCCAGGAGATCCGACACATCGACCGCTTACCCCCAGCAATAGACAATCGAGCACTGGACGACCTGTCCATTAGAGTGCAGTCCCTGGTAGGGATGTTGGGAGCGCAAAGAGAGAAGGGGAAGTATGAACTTTACGCCAACTCAAATGTGGAAAGGATCCTGGAGAAGCTGCCGCCCGCTCGTCAGGAGCGCTTTAGGCGGCAGAGGGACCACAGAGACCCGAATGGCCCCGAACCGAACCTCCTCGATCTAGCAGACTTCCTGGCGAGAGAAGTCAGCAGCCTACGGCTAGATACATTCGGACGGAGCACCCCTGGCTCCAGAGAAGGAACCAGACGACTAAATGATGGAAGAAGATCGGTGACTGTGATGCACCAATCGGAGTCAGTACCGAGCAGCAGGAGCCACAGTACCCCCTCCAGAACGGAGAAGTGGAAGATAGTGTGCCCCTACTGTGAGAAAGAACACTGGCTAGCGCAATGTGACTCCTTCCCCAAGCTGAACGCGGAGGAAGCAGGTCAATGGATAAAGTCCAACAAGCGCTGTTTTCGCTGTGCGCGCTCACACATGGCAGCCGAATGCCGCTTAAAGAAAAGGTGCACCAAGTGCGATGGAGCCCATCTGGACATACTTCACGACAGTAACAGACGGCGCCCTTCACCTGCACCATCCAGCCGCAAAGCGAGCGTCATGTACATCGATCCCGCCAGCAGCAGTGGAGCCCGAGTACTCCTAAAAGTAGTGCGTGTGACACTAAGTTACCAGAATAAAGTCCTGGACACTTACGCCGTCCTCGATGACGGGTCAGAGAAGACCCTGCTGCTCGCCTCCGCTGCGGCCCAGCTAGGGCTGCGGGGAAGCGAAACCCAAATGACAATTCGGACAATAAGACGAGATTTGAAGACGATAAAGGGCGAGAATGTCTCATTCTCTATCGCAGCAAGCGGCCAGCCTGAGCGACGGTACCAGATTGCAGACGCTTTCACCAGCCAAGAAATAGGACTGTCGCGGTACACATACCCCGTCGCCAAGCTGATGGAGAAATATGCACATCTGCGCAAGTTACCGATCCCGCTCATAGACAATGCTATGCCGACCCTGTTGATAGGCTCCGACCATGCAGACCTCATTGTCCCGATAGACCGGGTCCATACCGGACCCCGAGGCTGTCCTGCAGCAGTCGAGACCCGTTTGGGATGGACTCTCCAAGGCCCGCTCGCCAAATCTCTCAACCGAAGTACAGCCACTAGATGTCTCCACTCCCGAGTCACAGAGGGAGAAACCGCACTCCTGCAACACGTAGAGCGGCTATGGAGCTTGGAACAAATGCCCTTTAAGAATGGAAAGAAAGACATTCGCTCTAAAGATGACATTTACGCCATTCACCTCCTCGAGACAGGGACCAAGAGAGTCCCGGTCAACGGCGTGTTGAGATACGCCACGCCACTCCTGCGGCGAGAAGGAATGCCTACTTTCCACGCCAAGACAGACGCCATAGAACGGTACCTGCTGAACACGGAGCGGCGCTTAGCCAAGAACCCCGCCCAAGAGAGTGTATACCGCGCTGAGATTGAGAAGCTCATCACAGCGGGACACGTCACAAAGATGGACATTAAAGAGGCTGACCAGACCACTGAATCGTGGTACGTGCCCCACCACAAGGTCCATCACAACGGTAAAGACCGCATAGTATTTAACTGCAGCTACCAGATCAGATCCCAAAATCTGAATAAAGAGTTACTGCCCGGTCCCACACTCGGCCCCTCCCTACTCGGCGTTCTACTCCGCTTCCGCCAGGAAAAGGTGGCCATCAGCGGGGACATTAAAGGAATGTTCCTGCAGGTGAGATTAGTAGAGGCGGACAAGCCCCTGTTACGGTTCCTATGGAGAGAGAAGCCAGGAGATGAGCACCCAGCCATCTACCAATGGGAAGTCCTCCCCTTCGGAACGACGTGCACCCCCTGCTGTGCGACATTTGCACTACAGAAACATGTAGCAGAGGACCCAGCAGCGGACGAAGAGGTCCGACACAGCGTAAAGAACAGCTTCTACGTAGACAACTGTCTACAAAGCCTTTCAACCCAGGAAGAAGCCGAGGCTCTCCTGATTAAACTCCGCGCCTCATTGATCAAAGGCGGCTTTGATCTCAGGCAGTGGGCCAGCAGCGATCCGCAAGTACTGCGCAGCCTCTCCTCCGAGGACAAGGCAGCCAGCAGCGAGACCTGGATGGCTACAATCCCGGGAGAAGCCCAGGAGATGACCCTGGGATTGGTGTGGCGATTCAAAACAGATTCGCTTCACTACAGGCACAAGCCCCTGACTACGGAGCAGGGAAGGCCGGCGGCGGCGCCGACCACCAGACGGAGTGTGTACACAACACTCGCCCGACAATATGACCCGCTAGGATGTATTCTACCGTACACCACCAGGGCAAAAATGATTGCACGAGCATTGTGGGACAAGGACCAGGGCTGGGACGACCCCATTCCCGCACACCTTGCATCCACCTGGAGAGAGTGGGAGATGGAGCTCCACTCACTCCCAGGCGTTAATATGCGCCGAAGCTACTTCCCACCCACGGTGAGGCCAGAGACATGTAAAATGGACTTACACGTCTTCAGTGACGCCTCAGAGGTCGCATACGGATCAGTAGCCTACTTACGGGCCCAAGACCAGGGGGGAGAGATCTACACAGCATTTGTCCTCGCCCGCTCGAGAGTAGCCCCACGCAAGCAACAATCTATCCCACGTCTAGAGCTCTGCGCAGCCCTAGCCGGAGCGCACCTAGCCACGCTCATCCAACGTGAGCTCACCATACCGGTGTCTAGAACAATCCTGTGGTCAGATTCCACGACGGTACTCGCCTGGATCAAATCGGACTCATGCAAGTACAAAGTCTTCGTGGGAGTCAGAGTCACCGAGATTCAAGACTTAACCGAAGAGTTAACCGGAGAAACAGAGTGGCGCTACGTTGATACAAAACAGAACCCAGCTGACGTCATCACCCGGGGGATGCCCCTGGATGACCTCACCCGTCGCAATGTCTACAGTGACGGCCCCGCATTCCTAAGACTCCCGGAAGGACAGTGGCCCATGCCTATCCCGAGGGCAGCAAGTCCAGAGGAGGTGGAAATTAAGAAGTCTGTGTTCTGTGGATTGAGCACCGTAGCCTCCACCGACCCTAACATAAACGATTGCACGTCCATAGAGAGTGCACAACAAAGAACATTCCTGCGGTACCACCCGGAGTGCAAGTCCCCCGCTGATATGTCAGCAGCTAACTACGAGGAAGCAGAATTGCTTCTACTGCAGCGAGCCCAGAGAGACTCGTTCCCCGATGAATTGGCCTGTCTACAGGGAGGAAAGCCCGTCCCATCCGACAGCAGATTAATTCACCTGGCCCCCGAGAGCGACGCTCATACCCTCATCAGAGTGGGTGGTCGCCTACGCAGAGCCCCCAATCTACCGGATGACATTAAATACCCGATAGTATTGAACTCTAAGCCCCTCGGCTACGTCTCCAGTGATGTGGCGGATATCGACCCAGTTACCCCCAACACACTCCTGATGGGGCGGCTAGATCCTGCATTACCACAGACAATGTACCGGCCTGAAGAAGCGAACGGCCGACGAATGTGGAGGTACAGCCAAGTATTAGCCGACAAGTTTTGGAACAGTTTCCTACTGCACTACCTACCGTCTCTACAGACCCGCCAGAAGTGGGTAAAGGAGAGAGACAATTTGACAGAAGGAACAGTCGTCATGATTATTGATCAATCACTGCCCAGAGCTATGTGGCCGGCCGGCCGCGTAAGCAAAGTGGTCGCCGGTGCCGACGGCAGGGTCCGAGCAGCTGAAGTGCTCGTCCAGGGTCGCACTTACACCCGTCCCGTGGCAAGGCTCATAGAACTGCCTCGACTCCCAGACACAATCGATGATGACCATGACCCTACAACCCTATGACTTTGTGAAGTTGACTGACCCCTACAGCAAACCCTTATGTGTAAATAGACAACGCGATTAATCTGTCTCCGTGTAACTGATTAGGTCTGGGACCTATTCAGGGGGTGGCTGTTGTGAAGGGCCAGATTAAACCGAATATATATATTTATTTATATATATATATTTAATTGTATTTGTATATTCTCTAATATTCCCTGATATCCCTTGTATATTCCTTGTACAATATGCATTGAATATCCATTCTAGCCTACTGAACATCCCATAATAGTCTCCATTCTACTATTGGTCGAGACCTTGGTGCCAGGCTGCCATACCCCTCAGACCCAGTTCAAACGTACCGCTCGACATGTACGAACAAGTCCTAGTTCCGCGTAGGAATTTGGCTACCGCACCACTAATGGGACTATTTGTTCATAGTGCGTATATATACTGCGCTACTAAAGTAGGACTTTCTTTTCAGTCCAGTTTCTTACCCTCCAATAGAGTCACAGACGTAAAGCCTCCCCGCGATGCCACGTGTGGGAGTAAGGCCAAGTTCGCCTACCATCGGTATTGAGACATTGTGTATATTAATATTTGAATAGTCATATTTGGCACTATATCGTCGAGTTGGACGTAGTCTATTAAGCTAATAATAGTCTGTTAATATATAGTGCTTCGTGCGGTGAGAATACTACCGTAGTCAGTACCCCATCGTTTCGGGCAGAGAACTGGCTGCTTACCCAGGGTGGTTGACCCTATGTGAAGCTGCACCCGAGGAGCCCCAGAGCCGACGAGCGAGTGGACCTGTATACCGGATTATTCTACCGACGACAGCCCGCCTTCCCAGGCACGGATTATGCTTTGGATACTTTGATTATTCTATGGATAAAGACCCCCGACACTACCGTGTGTTGGAACCCCCCCCCCTGGAGAGGAAGCAAGGTGAGGAGACGCTCTGCAAGACGAGGTCTCTCCACATCTCTCCCCCGTGGACCGGAGAGAGCCGGCCCACAAAGAGTCCACCTGCTTTCATCTGTGGTCCAAGGATCGCCGGCGCATTGAATGGCACTACAGTGGGTTCTCCTGGGATACCCTTGGCCGGACGAGGCAGCTGGATTCTACCCCCCCCCCCCTCCTACTCCTGTCGGCTTACAAGCGACCGGATTAACCCCCTCTAGTGTATCCAGCCTATAATCATTAAAGTATCATTGCTGTTATTCCTTAACTATTCCAGGTCGTATATTTACCACCTGCGCCTTCAGAGATTGGACATTATCTATTGATATACCGACGAATACTCCTTGCCATAAAAGTGCATACTATTTCAATTCATAAATGTAATTAAGTGATTAAGTGTTTAGTCTACACACCATCGCTGT
This sequence comes from Notolepis coatsorum, assembly GCF_963971535.1. NCBI lineage: Eukaryota > Metazoa > Chordata > Actinopteri > Aulopiformes > Paralepididae > Notolepis > Notolepis coatsorum. The sequence goes on along the minus strand of NC_140175.1, from coordinate 31,660,800 downwards.
GTAGGCAATAAAGACTTGTTTCTAATTCGTACATTTGTGTTGGATCCGTTTCATCTACGTGAGAGTGTTCATGATAATATATTTATGCCGTGTACTGGGTGGCCGAATATTAAGTACAAAGGTAGTGGTAGTAAGTATCATATCTAGTAATACAGTCAGGGAATTGTACCCCTCAGTTACAGCGTCCCATGAGCAACGCATGCCTGTATATATGTATATATATATATGTGTGTGTGTTTTAGTTTTTTCACAATATGTATATATCGTGGATGAGTAAAAAAAAACCATACCGTTGCATCGATCCATGATGGTATACCCTCACATTCCTCACTCTAGCTGCATGGTCCTGGCCACTGTGCTGCTGCCAGCCCACCGCCGCCAGACAGCCCCCCTGAATGTTAATCAGGAGGACTGCCTCTCCAGGTGAACTAGAGCAACCAGATCCCTCTCACTGCACCACGCTGAATCCCCGACACGTAGGGAGTGGTCTTGAGGACTGAAACGGGGGCAGAGAGTCCTACAGTAGAGGGACAGACGGTGGGCAGTTGTTCCACACCTCTCATTCCTCCTGTCGACGAGGAGTGACGGGTCTGCTCTTAACTCCTCGCCCCGTGACCTCAAAGTTCACTCGTTCACTCTTCCCCAACAAAGCGGCATTTGTCCTGCAGAGCCTTTGTCCACATGGCCCTACCTGTTTTTAAAGAGAGGTCGATTTAATAAACCAGAGCTTTACGGAGACTGACTTATTGAATCTTATAGAGTCAAGGACTTAACTGTGTAAAAGGGACATCAAACGTATTCAAAAAACGACGACAAAAACACTAGTGTAACAAGCACCTAAGAAGTGGGGTAACGTGGGCTGACTTTGGTAAGTTGGTATAGGTTGGAGATAAAAATGAGTGCCTGAAATTCCTGAATTAGTGGATCTGAAAGGTTATGTATAGGGGGAGGTGGACCCAGAGTCTGAGATCCAGTGACTATAAAAGCACAGCTACCTTTTGATTTGAGTTTTAACCTAGGAACCTAGGACAGGAGGCCCTGGCCATTAGGAACTGACAGGATGAGAGAGGAGAGAACAAGCCTGTCTGTTGAGGAGATAACAAGCCTGGAGGTTGAGAGAACAAGTATGTAGGTTGAGAGAACAAGCCTGTAGGTTGAGAGAACAAGCATGTAGGTTGAGAGAACAAGCTTGTATGTTGAGAGAACAAGCCTGTAGGTTAACTCATTCAGCGCCAGACCCGATGATAGTCGGGTTATCTCGCCAGCGGTTGAGCACCATACCCGAGTATAGTCGGGTTTTCATAGTTTTTTCTTTTATTCGATTTTTTTATTCTATGCAATGTCACGGACCTCGGTGTTACCATATGAAATCATTCTGAGATCGCTAGAGTGCAATACCGGCCGCATCCTGCTAGGTGGCAGTATCGCCCACCCTTTGAAAACTTTTTTCACACTGGGTGGTACATCTAATTTCCTCCGGGCGGAGAATTTTGGTCCAGGCAAGCCTAGCGGTTCACCCGATCACATTGGAGACGTGATGGCCCCTCGATGCATGTGTTGTGCCGGATTATGTCGGGGACACGATGGACACCAATACTGGAAATCGCGAACAGACAATTGGAATATTCTTTTTGGGATACCTCTGAGTAAAGGTAAGGACTATATGACATCAATCCTACTTTGATCCAAACATGATTTCACATCGATCGCAACGATCATATGTAACATACATATAACATAGTATTGGACTGGGTAAGAAGCTATCTAAATAAAAGACAACAATTTGTGACAATGAGAGATTATAAATCTGAATGTTTGGACATTGCTTGTGGTGTCCCCCAGGGGTCAGTGTTGGGTCCAAAACTGTTCATCTTGTACATTAACGAGATATGTAAAGTATCCAATATATTTAAATGTATTTTATTTGCGGATGACACTAATCTTTTTTTTTCTGGTGAGAATGTCCAGCAGCTTTTAGAGGTCATCACATCTGAAATGAAGAAATTGAAGGAATGGTTTGATAGAAACAAATTATCATTGAACTTGAGCAAAACTAAAATTATGTTGTTTGGAAACTGTAGATTGGATACTCAGGTACAAGTTAAAATAAATGATGTGATTATTGAAAGAGTTTATGAAAATAAATTCCTAGGTGTAATAATAGACCATAAAATCTGTTGGAAACCTCACATAAAACATGTCCAATCTAAACTCTCACGAAGCATTTCAGTCATGAGTAAAGTAAAGCACTTCCTGGATAGAAAATCACTCTACATTCTCTACTGTTCACTAGTTTTACCATATTTAAATTACTGTGCTGAAGTCTGGGGAAACAATTATAAGTCTACACTACAACCACTTTTTATACTCCAAAAAAGGGCCATAAGGATAGTTCACATTGCAGGTTATCGTGATCACACTAACATATTGTTTCTGGAGTCAAAGACATTGAAGTTAAATGATCTTGTGGAATTTAAAACGGCACAATTAATGTATAAAGCAAAAAGTCATGCACTTCCAAGAAACATTCAAGAATTGTTCTTTGATAGGGAGGGGGGTTATAATCTGAGGGGAGAACACAATTTAAAGGTGCTAAACGTACGCACTAACATGAGAAAACACTGCATCTCAATATGTGGAGTGAAACTGTGGAACAGTCTTAATGTGGTGTTAAAGCAATGTCCAAACATGAGACAATTCAAACTGATGTATAAGGAAATTATGTTCACAAGGTACAGGGATGAAGAAGGGACTTGATATTCACAGGTGTTTACATTTTTATTTTGTTTCTATTTTATTTTATTTTATACATATATAGTTTTTGTTTTTTGTTTTGCATATATATATATATATTTTTTTTCTTTCTTTTCTTTTCTTTTCTTTTCTTTTCTTTTCTTTTTTATGTTTAAAATAGTACACTCATTTGAGTAGTGGAAAAGGGGTAGGATTAAATAAGTGTATACTTCTTCCTACTCCTTTTCGAACATGCAGATTGAGTTGTTTTTCTTTTTCGTTATTGTTTGTTTGTTGTATTCATTGCATGTTCGAAATAAAGACTTTAAAAAAAAAATAAATAAAAAAAAATACTCCAAAACGTATCGTTGCTGACGATCAAAGCATCAAAAAACGACACCCCCCCTTTCATGCATTCATAATGAAACATAATACCTATTATATACCTTTGAATTGGAAATAGTAGCATGTCCAGGTGAGCAACACCAACGCTTTTAGCCAAATTAAGGTTTCGCTCCATAGCACAGTTACCAGGAATTAGCCAGGATCACTCTGAAACTATACAATATTCACCACGGTATAACACGCGAACGTATACATGAAATTTATTTTTATTTTTCACATGTTGAACGATGGATAGTTAATGTCAAATGAGCCATAGTATTGTCTCCATAGCTATAATATAGACATAGCAAATATAGCAAACACCGCTACGCACAGTGAAAATCCCTATCTCTTACAGCGGTGGCGCAGTAGGTACAAGGATAGCTAAAGCGGCTAGCGTCCAAAGTGTTAAGGAGAGAACAAGCCTGTAGGTTGAGAGAACAAGAGTAAAAATAAAAACTAGACGTTAGAAAGAAATTTAAACTGTCTCTTTGCTTTATCACTCGAACCTCTAGCTCAGTACATAAGACAATCCCAGATTATATCCCCTGTGTCAATTAAGGGCACACATCACCATATCATCTTATACACAGATGATGTACTCCTATTTATGCAGAACCCCGCCGTCTCTCTACCTCATCTTCTCCAAGTAATAGATGATTTTGGCAGTCTATCTGGATTTAAGATCAACTGGCCAAAATCAGCCTTCCTTCCACTCAATGAGACTGCGAAGGCAACCATCCTCCCATAGCAAACATACTCATGGTAGAGCACTCTAAGTGTCTTGGGATTGAAATATTCCCCACTATTAGCCAGACAGTAAAGTATAACTACTCCAGCTTGGGTGACAGGATTACGAATGATTTCAACAGGTGGTCCAAATAAAAAAACTCATTACAGGCCCGTGCCTCAATAATTAAGATGAATGTTTTACCCAGAATTAACTTCATCAGCTCCATGCTACCGTCATCTCCTCCTGTTGTTCTTTTAGGTTTTTTGTATTTGATTTTGTTTTTGCTTATATATTTAATTATATATGTTTCGGGTCCCTCTGGCTGTGGATCTGGTGGTTGTGGGCTCGGGGGGGGGGGGGGGGGGGGGGGGGGGGGGGGGGGGCGGTTCGGGGTCTCTGCCGGTCGAGACGTCAAAGAGGCGTGGTGCTTTGGCTCGCGGGGGCGCCGGACTGTGGGCCCTCCGGGTTGAGATCCGTGGCTGCCGGATCTGGAGGGTGCTCAGGAGGTCCACTATACAGTAAGGGGTTAAGTCCTACTCCTTACATAGTGGCGACTTATTTAATTTATACTCTGTTTTATTATTTTGTTAGTTCAATTTATTATCATTTTGTGTTATTATTATTACTACTGTTATTGTCATGTGAAGTCCTGTCTATTATTGTTGTTTATAATTATTATTACTGTATTGTGTTGTGTCTTGAAAAAAAGAATGAAAAAAGAAAATGTATAAAGATTTGATCGAGAAAAAAAAAAAATTTAAACTGAAACGATATTGCATACTTACAAAACAAACTAAGATAAAATAACAAATATGCAGAACATTTCTTTAGTTTTCGTTTTTGTAAATTTGGTCAAATTGACAAAAAGCATGAGGAGGCATTGGTGCATACTGTTTAATTATTGAGACTGGGATTTCTACAAGGCATGAGTCAATTGCCTTCACAAAGTGATGTGTTTGTATTGCACAATACCAACTCTGAACCTCTTAAACCTTGCCCCTGACAAATACCACACATATTATAATAAACAAAAGAAAATGTATCCTGAAACTAATAGAAAACTACACTAACTAAATAATTTTAAACATTAATTAAAAACTAAACCGAAACTAGCAAACCCACTCTGGAAATTAATGTAAAAATTTAAACCGAATTGAAAACAACAATTAAAAACGAAATAAAAATACAAAACTATAATAACCCTGTTGTGTTGTGAAAGTAGAGTATCCGTGGGTCAAGGAAAGGACAAGCCGGTGTAGGTTAAGGAAAGGAAAGGACAAGCCTATCACTGTATGTAAGCCTGTGTAGGTTGAGGAAGGGACACGCCAGTGTAGGTTGAGGAAGGGACACGCCGGTGTAGGTTGAGGAAGGGACACGCCGGTGTAGGTTGAGGAAAGGACAAGCCGGTGTAGGTTGAGGACAGACAGAATGAGTTTAGCATTCTATCAGGGTTACGTAACGTATCACCTGTAGGTGTGAGCATTGTGCCAGAGGTTGGGCGTGACTCTATGAACAATCCTTTAGTCACACACTGACTGCTCTGATGCAGTGTTTCCCCTGTTTGGAGGGCTTTAGTGGAAGGGTAAATACTGTGTATGTAGGGGTAAAACCTCTGTATGGAGGGGTAAACAGTCTGTATGGAGGGGTAAGACCTCTGTATGGAGGGGTAAACAGTCTGTATGGAGGGGTAAGACCTCTGTATGGAGGGGTAAAACCTGTTTTTTTTGTACCCCTCTATATTGAGGGGTATTTATTATTTTATTTTATTACGGATCCCCATTAGTCATCACCGCAGCAACAACTAGTCTTCCTGGGGTCCACACACAACAAAACAGTACATACATACATAACATTATAGTAACATACATTTAAAAATATATTCCAATATTCCTACATATAAAAATAATTCCAAATAGCATTACAGTACACAAACAGAGTATCAGATCACAGAAAATACAATAAAAGGGATTCAACTATCAGACAGTCATATCTTTATAGTGTACACTACAGTATCTGTGTTTTTCTTTAATGTAAACAAATTTATTTTTCTCTCAACGCTGTTTTCAAATTATTTTTAAAACGTATCTTACTGGTTATCTGTGTAAGATGTACTGGCAGTTTGTTCCAATAACAGTTTTCTTTGCTGCATTGGTTGGTAGTAGCAGTGTGAACGTTTCCCTACCATACTTGTGTCGATCATGTGTACATGTTAGCTGTGAATACAAACAGATAGGTTCTCTTGAGATATATATATTCCTCATGAACAAGATCAGGCTGCAATCCAGTCTGTCTTCCACCTTCAACCACGACAGCTTGGTATGCATCCCCTCCACACTGTTTCTCATTGAGCAGTTCAGGGCCAGGCGGGCCGCTCTGTTCTTTTTTTTTGTATCCTCTTTTTCTCCGCCTGATTTTCTATTTTTCTCCCCATCCCAATTTAGTCGTTATGCCAATTCCCCCCCCTCCCCTACCTGGTTGTTGTGCGCATGTTCCTCCTACTGGTCGGTACAAGGGAACCCTGAAGTCCACCACATGCTTCCTCCGACACATGTGGAGACAGCCAGTGGCTCTCTTCTCACCTGGCAGCGAGGACTCTCATTGGTGAAGCGTAACGCGTGGGAGGTCACGCTGCCTTCACCATTTCCTGCCTTTCGCTGAGCAGGCGCCCAGACCTGACCTGTAGGCGTCGCTGTCCACAACGCCAGATTACCACCCACGACTTCCCTCCCCCTAACTCAGCCAAACGAGTTAGTATGACGACCGGCCCAAGCCGCAGGGCAATGCTGACTCCGGGAGTCAAGACCGCAGCCTCTTGCATTGGTGACGAGCACAATCTCCGCCACGCCACCCGACCGCCTTGGGCCGCTCTGTTCTGAGTGAGCTGGATCTTATTGAGCTTTTGTCTTGAGGCATTAGACCAGACAGCTGGACAGTAATCTGTATGGAGGGGTAAATCCTCTGTATGAAGTCTTTATTTTAGTAAACATAAAAACGAGATGTTAGAAAGAAATTAAAACAAACTGAAACGATATTGCATACCTACAATGCAATATCCTCTGTATGGAGGGGTAAACCCACCCAAACTCACAGTTTACCCCTGTTTCTATGTGAAATAGTTCCCCCATTTTGCGGATATAGGCCTAAATATATATATTTTTTTATCTACTTTTTCTCCCCATTTTCTATTTTTCTCCCATCCCAATTTCGTATTATCCAATTCTTCCCTCCCCTGTCTCGAACGTTGGTAGACCATGCCTCCCACTGGTCGGCTGCAATGTGGACGAAGCCTTGCATCACGTGTCCCCTCCGGGACACGAGGAGGCAGCCGTCGCATCTTTTCACCTGCACAGCGCGATCTCTCTGTAGCGAGGAGTAACGCGTGGGAGGCTCACGCTGCCCCCGATACTTCCTGATTCTGCTGTACAGGCGCACCAACCGACCTGTAGGAGTCGCTGTCCACAAAGTCCAATCCCCACCCACCAGCTTTCCCACCCCCTAATACTGCCAATTGTATTAGTATGAACGACCAGCCAAGCCGGAAGCAACGCCGAGAGCTGGGCTCGAACCCAGCATCTCCTGCGTTAGTGGTGAGCGCCTTGCCCACTGCGCCACTTAGCCGCCAGGCCTAAATATTTTTGATTGAAATTAATTGAATAGATTATTGTAAATAGTATTGAAGAAAGTTACATGAAAATATGGTACGTTTTTGTTGTGACTGGAGTTCATTTTATTATAGCGCCACCATCTGGCAAATCAGTGTGATATTTGTTGTGATGCCTTATCGTGGCAAAATGTCTAATTGTTTTGGGACCAACTGACTGACAGAGCTATAGTGACATACTGTTTAAACTGTAGGCTACTAGCTGCTGGTCAGAGCTGAGAGTAGAACTCAGAGTAGTTCCCCAACTCTCCGCCTCCTCATCACCTCAGAGCCCCAGACCTCCCGACATAATGTGGGATTATTACCACCACACACGGAAAAATAAAAGGGGGCAACGCAGGGTCTTTACACAGGAGCCGGCAGCAAGTCTGCTTTTTACTCCTTCATGGCACAGATCTGATTATTTCATGCGTCAACAGCAAAGGAAAAATGTGATTCCACGTGTTTCCACTCTGTTTTTCGACAGCCGTGTAAAGATCAAACACAAGAGTTTAAAATCAAATCCTTTGTGCCGGTGTGTAAAACCTGTTTTCTCTACACTGGCCTACAAAGCAGCGTGAAGCTGAGAAAAACACATCATGGAACCAAATGGATAGCTGGTAATAAAACATGACTTTAATGTAGCCAAAAATGACAGTAAAGTTCTCACCCCTGATTGTGTCATGGCTTTAATTGGGGAGTGGCGCATAGAAATGTAATTTCTTCCCTTCCTGCACCTTAAGTGCAGCTTAACTGTAAAACCGTTAACACTGTGTCAAACTGAAGATTCTTCCAATGAGTCATTTATGACCAGAGGGATGATATCAGCCAAGCATGGGTGATGACCTGTTAAGTGAATTCCTAACCAGTACAGGCATGTAAGTGAGGATTTGCTGATTGTACGTACAGTAAGACTACTGTAACTATACACTAGTTCAAGCTGGTCCCCGGCGGGTTGTATGTAATGCTAGTTACTTGAACTGGGCTACACCAGTTCAAGATGGTCCTCAGTTGGATGTAATGTCAGCTACACTAGTTCAAGCTAGTCCCCGGTTGTATGTAATGCTAGTCACACTAGTTCAACATAGTCCCCATTTGGATGTAATGCTAGTCACACTAATTCAAGATGGTCCTCGGTTGGATGTAATGCTACAGTAGCTACACTAGTTCAAGCTAGTCCCCGGTTGGATGTACAGTAATGCTACACTAGTTCAAGATGGTCCTCGGTTGGATGTAATGCTAGCTACACTAGTTCAAGATGGTCCTCGGTTGGATGTAATGCTAGCTACACTAGTTCAAGATGGTCCTCGGTTGGATGTAATGCTAGCTACACTAGTTCAAGCTAGTCCCCGGGTTGGATGTAATGCTAGCTACACTAGTTCAAGATGGTCCTCGGTTGGATGTAATGCTAGCTACACTAGTTCAAGATGGTCCTCGGTTGGATGTAATGCTAGCTACACGAGTTTCAGCTAGTCCTAAAACCTAGCAAGCAATAGGAAAAAAAAACACCACAGGTGGCGTGGAGAGAAACCTCAGATGAGCAATTCAAAGGGGATCAGGATGTTGATGATAATAGTGTTGCTATGGATGATAGATGGATGGAGAATAGAACAAGCGAATAATTGGTATGTATGTAATGAAACACATATACATACATAGTAGCAGTAGTATCTAAAGTACATAAGAACATTTAAAAATGAAAATAAAATAGAGCTAAGAACTGGTATGAAAATAAGCGCAAAGTCAAGACTCAGAGCGATCAGAGTCACATTTCAACTGAGGGCGACGTAGAGCAGATCCATCGGGCCCGTGGTACTCAGATCCAGTTGAGGTAGAACACTACACTAGTTCACATTTGTCAACATTACAGTGCCTATTCCTGCTCTCTGGCTTTGGATGGGTGCTACACCAGAATGATGCGTGTGGTGCTTAATGTCGCCAATGCAAACTTGTATGGGGGGGGGGGGGGGGGGGGGGGGGCGCTAAGGGTGAGCGAGAAAGTGGCAGTCAGGAGAATGAGGCTGGCAGGTCACTGCCAGAGACACCATGAGCTGCCAGCCAGCAAACTTGTGCTGTGGGAACCAACACAAGGGCATCGATCACGAGGACGTCCCACATTAACGTACATGGATGTACTCAGGAGAGATGCGGGAGCAGAAAGTACCGGCAAGCTAGCCGGATGCATGGAGGATCGGGATGACTGGAAGCACCGATGGACGACCTATATAGATGGCCGCTGACATCTTGATTCGAACATCTAACTCGTTATTTTCACTCAAGTTCATCTCAGTGAAGTTCATTTTACCACCTGTGATATGTAGCTATAGTGTAGGTAGCATTACATAATGACCAGCAAACTGAGGATCAGCCTTATTAGGCAGCATTAGCAGGTCAGAAAACTTTATCTGTATCTCCTTGCAGATGTATTGGTAGTAAAGAAGCATTCTACATTTTTGTATCCCATGAAAAGTTTAGATGTACAGTATGGCACAAAAAGTCACTCATGCCAAATTTGCCTGGTGCAAATCCAGACTTCAAGGCCCTTAATCCCATAATCAAATACCGGTATGGAAACACAGGATTGGTTATCTATAGGAGACAGACACGCACACCCACCTATAATCTTATACTGTACCTGCGAGCTGCCAAATATAACCACCACACACCTGGACATGAGCAAAAATCATACAAAAGTGTGGGAAGGAGGGTGTGTTGTGGGGGGTATTTTGGGATGAATGTTGCTGTTCCTTGAAAACTGAAAAATCTAAAGATATATTGTACTCTTTCAAATGGATTTTGAGGCTGTATACGTACAGTATAGGCTACTTATGAGACTACTAGGTGAGACAATCACAGGCAGGCCGGTCCTCTGCTGGCATTACAGTAGGATGACTACTGACTGTCGCCTGAGCATGAAGCACAGGAAATGATGAGGCCATGGACTATTTTCAGATTTAACGATGAGAAATCCGCTACATAATCCCTCCCCGAGAAATTGCTCCATTGTCCCTTGACACAGCCTCTGAGGACACAGCGTTTTGAAATATGCCCCGAGGCCTGTTCAGTCTGTGTCTGAACATTCACCGTTCTGGAATTGTTTATCCCATGCATAGACTGTGATGTCACAGTGATGTACAGTATAGCTCCATTGAAAATGAACTGGAAAATATGGGAAACCTGACAGGATTTTGGTTATAAGGGAACATCGGTTGGTTCAGAACTGATTGTGCTTCTGTAATATTTAGCTTCTTTAGATGGAGAAGCTCAAATAGTCCACACTTACATACATGTTCTATGGAGTGTATCAGTCTAACATTGTCTGAACGTTACCTCAGGAGGAGACTGTTCATATTCACAAATACTGATTAGACTGTCTAAGGCCATAAGAAAAAAAAATGTGAATTCTTAAATTGTGTGGTAATGTTAATTATATTAAGGCACCTTAAAAAAACGCATCACCACTCAATGTGCTAGGCCTAATTTTGACGGTTTTAAAGGTGTTTAGGTTTTCAGATACACTGGGCAGCATATGGCAGTAATGCATCTGGACAAAATGCAACTACCAGTACATCTGTATATAATGCAAATAGTCTAATACAAAGGTCTGTGGCATTCATTCTTATCAAGGTAAAAATGACACAAGACCCATAAATCAGAAACATGGCGACTTCATGGTGACCTATCCAAATGGTCGATAAGGGGAATACTTATTCTGTGTTGATATTGCAAATAATAATGTAATAAAAAGCAAGAGGCGATGAAAGCGCTCGGTTATAAAAATGGCACATTTATTGCTACAGAACGATCATGTACATGAACGTCATCGAATAACTACAAGATGAAAACCAATGGGCAACGGCCAACTGTTGGGTTGGTATGACGAGAGAAACCCCCAGCACACAAACTGTCCCCACACCTCTACAAACCTGGAAGAAAGTAATAATAACAACAACAAGAACGACAATAATAATTATATAACATAAAAAAAAACGAAACAAAAAAGTAAAGAATACAACATAAAACCGGAAATAATTAAGAAAATGGATAAAAAAAATAAAAGAACAAAAGAATAAAACGGAACACACACGCACCAAAAAAATACAATGAAATAAAGGCCAGAGGCACTCAGCCACACACCGGAAAGAAAGTGGAACTGATGTTTTTTTTTTTTTGTCTTATTTCCTTTAGCATCATCATCATCTGTTGCAGGTTTGGATGGGACCTTCCCCGCTGTGTCTAACCATGGCCCACCACACAGAAAACCTTACAGGCTCGTCTCTGGAACACACGGTTAAAATAACATCTTTAAATATAGTAAAATAAAGTAACAAACTTTGTATTCACTTTTGAATGGTTCCAAAAATCTACAAAGTGGAATATTTCTTTTTAGAATTGGACTTTTTTTTCTCTTTTTTTTTTGTATTTGTTATTCTTTTATTTCTTCAATATTCCTGGTATAAAATGATTACCCCAGCAAAAAAATAAGCCAAATATATTTAGTTATTTTTTTTTGTAATTGAATTTTTATTTTTGTTGTTGTTGTATCCGTCTCTATAGGGTGCACTAAGTCTATTTCATAGCAAAAGAGCACTAGACAAAGGAAGCTCTAACAAAAAGCCAGGCACTGATACATGGTAATTCCGCTTTATGTATTTTTTCTTTTCACTTAATTGCATCACAAGTAACAAGAAGAATGAAAAAGGCCACAGTTCATATATTTTCACCATTACATAATGTTTATAATACTCTGAAATGAACATGTCTGTTAAAAACCACTGCACAAAGATGAGTGAGAAATAATACTTACAGAGAGAACATGACCGCCATGATATAGCGAAAGCAGGCCTGGGAGCCACGGTCTCTTATTGGAACATATTGGATAATAATTAGTCGGTCGGTTGTGTAGATTTTGTGCTTGTTCATGATTCAGATGCAAACTAATGGCAGCTTCCATAGTAATAATTTGTTTTGCTACAAGGTACAGTATAAAAATGACACTTATTTTATTAGAAGGGTGGATGCAAACAATACGATTTAGATCCAATTAAGCCACCCTATAACATTTTTGAAAATATGTTCTTTTTTTTGCTCAAAGGCTTAAAATGATGTTGACCTGGAAAATGTGGTTGGTCCTTCAACTTTGGATTTAATAAGTTACAGAAGTCTTCAAGCTATCTTGGAGCATGCATAGTTCCTCTCAAACGTGGAACCAAGCAACCAGGGAGCATCATAATAAAATGGAAGTCTGGATAAAATTTGTATACACTTAATGTATACAATCAACAATCAAATGATCATTTGATTGGTTGATTGGCAGCTGTCACTGTTCGCTGTGGCTTGACTGAAGACAAATGGAAAATGTCTTTCATTTAAACGATCTACTTTAGGTCTTTCTTTTGTCTAATTATACCACATGTTACCTGGGCCCCAGGAAATTAATTAAATTTAGGTCCCTGGTATATATCATTATAAATAATATTACTGGTTATTTTGAAAATGGAAAAAATATCACATGGTTATCAAGTTAGACTTATTTTCTGTAGGCATTATGTTGTTGATGCCATGACTGGAGTTCTCTATGTACTGTACAATACTGAAATAACTTTGATGGCAGGTTTTTATTTAAAATGTTTCAGGCAGTGGAAGTTTATAATTCTTAATAACTGAACTTTATGTTTTATTGAATCCAATAATATAAAAAGAGGCTCCTAATGATGGGTCAACTTGTCCTTTTTTATTCTATTTTACTGTCATAAAAAGAAATTGAACTTTCCTGCAAAATCTGTTTCACACTTACACCCAAACAAGCCATTTGTACAAAATGCAGGTATTTTTTCATTCTTTTGCATGGAAAAATATCTTGATAAATTACCAAATATCAGCGTTTTGTTTTGCTGCTTGTGTTCATTGGTGCTCATCTCTGGAGAATAAATGTATATATTTTTTTCCAATGGAATGATCAGTAGGAACTCTTGTCTCTGGTATGTTTTCTGCTTCGATTTAACGGTGGAAAACAAATGACAAGAGCGACCATTTAGATTTGAAATGGTTATTGCAGTAACATGGTACAACATATTATTATCTGGTATTACGAGCTCATGGCACAGTCACTGAAAAGAGAGATGAAATGTATGTACAACAAGGAAGAAAAAATGTCAAAGTTTGCTATAGAAACAACAGGGGTAACATCATAATAATGAAGACATTGTAATTCTGGAGAACGCTGCTTACTGCAGACTTGATTATATAATAAAGAAAAATATGAATTAAGCCTCACAAACAAAAATTATAACATAAAAACAGCACTTACAGTAACAGATTCAATCCAAGTGTTTAACCTATAGGTCCGATTCAAAGTTGCTTCCCCCCCGCGCTAAAAACGATTCGATTTTGATGGCAAACACTAAAAACATCCAACTGAAACTGCCTTTGCACGTAATCTAACATATTTTTGGGTAAATAGCTGAGAAGATTGTTTGCAGACAAGTGAGACAACTAACGTCATATCTGCAACACAACATGTCCAATCTTTACAAAGTGTCATATATTAATCTTAATTCAGGTGCTGGGGATCTTTCAAAGGCAATCATGATACTCCATCTCTTGATAAATGAAATGTCTTGCCAGGGTCTTAAGAGTGGAATGCAGAAGCGCAAGCAGAAACCTCTGTAATTTAAATTCTCACTTCAGCCGAACCCGCTGATCATTTTCCTCAGTCGCTAATCAATGGGAGAGTAGTAAAGAATAGGGTGATGGAAACTACACCATGGCACACACACACACACACACACACACACACACGCACACACGCACGCACGCACGCACACACACATACACACACACCACGAGTGCCATCAAATGTTGGCACCCGGCTATGGGGAAAAACACAACCATATTAAAAAACGGAACGAGTTTATCATCTCTCACTGGCAAGTCTTCACCCCACATGAACCCTGTGTAATTATGACTATTTACATGTTTTTCTTCAAAAATACAATTAAAAATGGTAATGTCATGAGCATGGAGAATGAAACAAATATTATATACCTTTTTTGATTTCCGTTCCCTCCCTATCACCCCAAAAATGTTCCTGTATATATAAACATAATGTTGAAAAGAAATGATTTTTGAAGCTTTTGACCTCCACTACATTTTCAATGTGACACATTTTCAACACACACCGAATTTCTTTTTCATCTTTTAACAAAAAGAAAAACTGATACAACATATTTCTAAACACAAAATAACAACAGCCTACATGTAAAAATATAACTTTTACATACACAATTTCAAAATAATGGTAGGTTTGCATTTGTTGCATACAATTTACAAATGTCTGTGTGTTGTCGCCTTGTATAGACAGCTCGGATAGCAGTGATTGGAGCAGATGGAACTCCGGTCCCATTTTGTCCTGCGCAGGATGCTGTACAAGTCAAAGAATGTTGCCACGGCAGCAACAGAGAACACAACAAAGTCATGTTGACGTGTCTGTTGAAAAGTTATAACACTGAGGCGCCTCTCCGACTTTTCCACCGTTTCAGTCTTTGAGAAAATAATGAATTCCTTAACAAACACTCCTTTGAAAAAAAGAGAGAAAAGAAAACGGCACCTTCCTTATATATCGTATATATTTTTTGTACATTTATATATAGATCGATTTTTCAAATAGATTCTTTCCAGTTTCCGTGCCTCCTGTTGATTGGGTAGGACTCAAAACCACGTCAAAATGGGCGCAGACAGAAAGCCTTGCTGTCAGATGCCGAATTGCGATATTTTTTTACCTCTTTTATCGACAGAGAAACCAGAACAGACAAAAGCGATAAGAGAAAAGATTTTTTTTTAAAGCGAGAAACAAAAGAAAAATCCGTTTTACAACATACAACCACACACTGTTTACTGAAGACTACATTGGCTCACGGACAAGCCGATCAAATATTGATAAAAAGCTGATAAGCTATAATACAAGAACAGACGTGTCGTTCACTATGGAAACGGGGCTGTGACTTGGAACCAGGGATGAGGGGGTATGGAGGGTGTGGAAGGGGGGCTCATTTTTACTAAAACAAGGGGTCTGTCCCATGGCCAGAACACGCCGTCTACTTACATATAAGCATACAGTACATTAAATACAGTTTTTTTTTTTTTATCCAAAAAATACTTTTTTGTCCTTTTTTTCTTTTCTTTTTTTTAAATTCCCAGGTCTGGTAAAAAACCTGACTGCATAGAACCTAACGACTAAGAACAGGTTTCCCTAAGCTTGCATCCTATTAAAAGACCAGGTAAATGTTGTCATCTGGTGTCTGAATGATATGAACTCTAAAAAGGCACATTGGTAGAAGTGAATGTTCAAATTGCATCTCTGGGGCTGCTTACGTGGGTATGGAGCCGGGGCTGGGAGGACTAGGGCCAGGACTGACATACAGTATAGATAGTTCTCAGGAAGGGCTAAGGAAGGAGTTTAGGGTTGGGGCTTAGGAGGGGCTAAGCGTGGGGTCTGTGGGGGTGGTCTGGAGCTCAGGAGGTGGGCTTGAGTTGGGGTTGAAGAAAATTAGGGCATAAAAGGAGCTAGGTAGGTCAGGGGAGAGTAAATTGGATGGATGAGAGGAGCGGGATAGTTTAGGGCTTGGGGATAGGGCTGGAGTTTAGGGCTGGAGTTTAGAGCTTGGGGAATAGGGCTGGAGTTTAGGGCTTGGGGATAGGGCTGGAGTTTAGAGCTTGGGGAATAGGGCTGGAGTTTAGGGCTTGGGGATAGGGCTGGAGTTTAGAGCTTGGGGATAGGGCTGGAGTTTAGGGCTTGGGGATAGGGCTGGAGTTTAGGGCTGGAGTTTAGAGCTTGGGGATATGGCTGGAGTTTAGGGCTTGGGGAATAGGGCTGGGGCTGAGGATAAAGTACTAGACCAGGGAGCAGGGGAGTCTGACAATAAAACACAGGAATGCTTTGACGACTGCTGCTTGGCCTCCTGGGAAATGATGCACCCCTTGATCGCTCCTTTCCTTCCAATGCAGTGTCATCACTTCTGGGACCGTCTCTATCTCTCTGCCTTTCTCCTTCCCTATCCTCTCTTTCTCTGCATTATGTATCATTCCATCTCTATGTCTAAATCCCCAAGATGTTGGTCCATTTCAATCAACCAGGTTCCCTCTACCTAGATCACTTCCCCAACTCCAGGGAGTCTTTAGTATTAAGACTTACTAGTTGGTACGCCCCAATAAATCTGGAGTGCTCACTTGTGTAGAGTGTGGACTGTCAGGGAATGTGTTAAGATGGAATATGATTCACCACGGTGCTCAATCTAGTCTCACTTGTCTTGCGTTCCTATCCATCTGTCTTGTAACACAAAGGAGCAATGGATTACTAACGGCCTGGCAACACTTATCTACAGTCTGGCAACCAATCGCAAACCTAATCTACTATGACCGAGCCAAGGAAAAGGTCAATTAAATAATTTGATTCTGACTTTGCTGGGTTCTGCTGTTGCATTCAAGGGGCACCGGTGATTTTCCTCACCAGTGATTCTATAACTGTACTACAAGCCCATACCAGGACCCCCACACCCACAAGTGTCAAAATATTTGTTTTTGTTTCCTTTCTGTCATTTAGAAGAGTACACTTTCTCCATTATTGCATGATTACTTTTGTAGTTTTTTTTTAAAATCCTTTTTCTTAAACAATTTATTGTAATTTCCCCACATAATCTCTCTAGCCTTTCTCATTCTAATTGAAACACTCCATCCCATCAAGAGCAACTCATTGATTGATTGATTGAATGATTGATTGATTGGTTGGTTAATTGATTGATTAATTTTTCTTATATACGTTTTTTTTCTCTCTTCTCTATCTGACTTGTATGCATCCAACGGGAGATCAGGCACGGCTTACAAAGTGTGTCCACAGTGTGGAGTTAGATTGCCATTCGGTCAGAGACAGGTTGAAGTCAACAGCTCCGCAACATTGTTTCTTTTTTTGAATATTTTTTTTTCTTTTTTTGAATATTTTTTTTTATACAACACTTGATGATATGTTTTGTTCTGTTCTAAACAGTCCCCCCACCATCCATCCATCCATCCATCCATCCATACATCCATCCAGTTGCAGTTCTTGTGTGTGTGTGTTTTGTCAGTGTCTTTTTTTCTTCTTTTTTCTTTTCTTTTCTTGGATATAATGTTTAGAGAACCATTCTTTTGTTCCTTAAAACTGGGAATGCTGGGGGAAAAAAAAGTAGTAGAAGAAGACGAAGAATTTCTCATATCATGAAGATCCCAACAGCCGTCATCCACGGCCTTCACTTGATGTCAGAGCTCCCATCTGTTTCTGTCAGTTTCTGGTGCCGTTTTTGCATCCTAGCGAGAATTCATTTTAACGGACCCATCTCAAACTCCGCCCCCCTTTGTTATCGATCCTCCAATCGTAACTGTTGCTTCCCTTGGACAATTGATTGGAGGATATGGGAAAGAGGGCGGAGTTTGGGATAGGTCGATTAGATTGGGGAATGCCAAATATGGTACAAAAATCTACCCATATATCTGCAGTTCACTTTCTACAGGAGAAGAAGATGAAGGAGAAGAGGAAGAAGAGGATGCAACACGGGCAAGGGGGAAACAAACGGTTGATCTGATTGGTCAGGTGGATCTGATTGGTTGTCTGGTCATTGTGGCAACATCGTCAGAGGAAGTGGTCGCTCATCATCTTGATGAACTCTGGCAGCTTGGACCTGAGAGAGAGACATAGAGAGAGAGAGAGAGAGAGAGAGAGAGAGAGAGAGAGAGAGAGAGAGAGAGAGAGAGAGAGAGAGAGAGAGAGAGAGAGAGAGAGAGAGAGAGAGAGATAGAGAGAGAGAGAGAGAGAGAGTGACAGAGAAACATGGTAAGGGTACAAACACGTACCTATACTGTCACTGGACACACACACACACACACACACACACCTACACACACACCCCGGCACACCTACATCGAACGATCATACAAGGACATCTAAAAACATCTTTAGTTATGACTATAATGTGTAAAATGTGACTATGGTCAAAAAATACTATTCAATTGGTAAATATTGTTCGCCATGTAATGTGTGTACATTACAATTTACTCCATGGAAGCTTCAAAAAGGTTCCTTTATGATACAGCTTTTACAGATATTGTATCTGTAAATGGTTATCTTTATGATTATTAATAGCTTGTATATTGCCCTGGAATGTGGATACTTCTCAGAAACAACTAATACAGATCATTCATTGCAGGATTATCACTTACACACTCTAACCTCTGGTATCTCTTCACCTCCCAAAGAAAAGGTGACAATCTCATTTACACCCCCTACTCCCTAAATACAGACACAGACACACAGACACACGCACGCACGCACACACGCACGCACACACACACACACACACACACACACACACACAAGCACACACACGCACACACCTTCTCTCTCAGTGCGTTCACATAACATATGGTAACTGAGAAGGCCTTTGTGCTCCTCTCAAGCCTTGAGCACAGAGTCAGCCTTGAGCACACTGATTGACATTCAATTATAGAACTGATAACACAATCACAACAATACGTCACATGTACCAAAACCACAATGTCTTGACTTGGTGTTTGACTACGGTGAGCTACGACTGACACACACACACACACGATGAAACCACCATGCGGTGACGTGGTGTTACCACACAACAGACACACACGTACACACATTGAAACCACACTTACTGCCAATCTGTTGTTAAAATGTACCCAGGGTATAAAGCAATGGATTTACACGGTGCTTTATGTTGCTAGCCAGCCTAAATGTTATGCCATCCAGAGAAAGCTGCGTGACTCTTCTCCTCAATCAATTAAAAGATGTGTATGCAGCTATGCATATATCTTATATATCTCCAATGATAATTACAATCACAGAAGGAAAACCATCACAATTCTGGATGTTTTATGCATGTACTGAAAAATCTTATGATATACGATATATTCTTGTTCAATAGAAAAGAGAGAAAAGCAAATTAACTCTGGATGACTTGAGAATCTTCTTTGCATAACATTTATTATGTTTTTCTCCCCTCTTGTTTCAAATGGAGCCAAAACGTTTTTTTTAAAGTAAAAAGCATTTCGCTTTGGGGGTCAGTTGAAAAAATTAACTGATTAACTCATTGATTGAAGGAATGCGTGATTAATTGGGCCTTTGAGGGTAATACCAACTGATTGATATTCAATAATTAATTGATAGATTTTGGGTTAATGGCTGGGGGGGGGGGGGGGGTACGGGGGAGGAGTTAATGAATGAATCCTCCTGTTTTTTTCTTTTCTTTTTTAATTGGTTATTGAAATAACGATGGTACAAATGGTACAACAGCAGATTAGTTTAAAGTGAAATCTTCTGACCATTTAGGGGGGGGAGTAGATGTTGCTTTTTACATTTGTCCCATAGGGTTGGGCCCGTCGCCCATCGCGGCGGCGGCATGGTGGGCGGCAGCCAGAGACAGAGGTGTTCCGTCCGACGCCACGGTCACCTTCTCCTCCTCGCGGCGCTTCAGACACGCCGCCTTGGGGTTCAGGTTACGCTCTGGAGGGAGCGAACGGATAGAGAGAGAGGGAGGGAGAGAGAGAGAGAGAGAGAGAGAGCAAAGAGTATTATGATGCAAAAGGTTAAACCTAAGGCGGATAGTGGTTCTTAGTTCACTGTTCTACAAAAGGAATACTTCGTTGTACAGATGTATAGTTGAACCCTCGCACTGAAGAAGCACATGAGTCTGTTTTGAAATCTATTGCACGGCCCATGTATGGAGTTCATCTAAATCACTTGGTGAGTGAATGTGATTATATCACAATAAACTACTCAACCTCAACTGTCCTTTAACTGTGTAGTGAACACAACACTCTTAACGTGGCATCGTTAGGTAAGAACGTTTGAAAACATTGTTCCTCTGAAAACCTAAAACGGACCTATATGGTTCTTCCTCGGAGGTACTCGATTGACAGTACCACCTTCTAGAGGTCATAAAGGTGCAGGTCTTCTGCCTAACTGCTGCATCACGGTGCAGGATCAGTATTAAATATGAATGTTTTTTTAATAGTAATTACAATAAAGTAACAATAATGATTGGTGTCGTATCTGTAACTTTGTCTGACAGGCTGACTTTATAAGGCAGCATATTTAAGCAATAAGCTGTGATATGGAAGTGATGTCACAAAGGGGTGCTGTCTGCCCGACACACGGCAGGAAGTGATGTCACAAAGGGGGTACTGTCTGCCCGACACACGGCAGGAAGTGATGTCACAAAGGGCTACTGTCTGCCCAACACACGGCAGAAGTTAATTTCCGTTATTGAAAAAGCACCCAAATCCTTTACCTTTTACTAAAAGGTACAATCTGTAATGCTGTCAAACAGCGACCTCTAGGCAAAAGAGTTGAGCTTATTATTGCACTTTGTTTACATTTTTAGATGTGAAGCACCTCTATATAACTGGCAACTGTCACTAACTCACTCACTCATCCTTTTACATATATACATTTAGTAATTTTTTAGCTGACCCTTTTCACCAAAGCGACTTACAAATTGTCAGCAGGAGCGGTGAGTGGTATTGTTCGTCTACAGTAGCAGCGTCGAGCTTGAGTGCATAGTAGTATAGACATTTGTTTTTTTTGTTTTGCATATATATATTTTTTTTATGTTTTAAAATAGTACACTCATTTGAGTAGTGGAAAAGGGGTAGGATTAAATAAGTGTATACTTCTTCCTACTCCTTTTCGAACTTGTAGATTGAGTTGTGTTTTGCTTTTGTTATTGTTTGTTTGTATTCATTGCATGTTCGAAATAAAGATTTCAAATCAAATCAAATAGTAGCATAGTAGGTAGTAGTATATACATAGTAGCATAGTAGGTAGTAGTATATACATAGTAGGTAGTAGTATATACATAGTAGGTAGTAGTATATACATAGTAGCATAGTAGGTAGTAGTATATACATAGTAGGTAGTAGTATATACATAGTAGGTAGTAGTATATACATAGTAGCATAGTAGGTAGTAGTATATACATAGTAACATAGTAGGTAGTAGTATATACATAGTAGGTAGTAGTATATACATAGTAGGTAGTAGTATATACATAGTAGCATAGTACGTAGTAGTATATACATAGTAGGCAGTAGTATAGACATAGTAACATAGTAGCATAGTAGGTAGTAGTATAGGTATAGTAGCATAGTAGGCAGTAGTATAGGTATAGTAGCATAGCACATTCATTCAGTCAGTCATTCACCCACACACTAGTGGTCACTGTTTGACAGTATTCTAGATTCTACCTTTAAGTAGTAGTAGTAAGTAAAAGTGGAAATACCTAAATACTCTCATACTACATGTAAAATTGTACTTAAAGAGATATTTCACTTGAATATAAATTGTCCACCGCTGTCCTCTGTCTTCCACTGTCAACACCACCATTCCTCCCAGGTGCCAGGCTCCTCATTCACTTCCATTCATTTTGGGTACCTAGTCTAAATAATATCATACTTCTGAAATATAAACAAACCATATAGCGATATTATTCTATGTAGTATATTCTTCTGTGTCAAAGGTACTTGTATACCAACATTCAACTTTTCACAGAATGCTTAGAATCTTTCTTCCAGCAAGGCAAGCAACATGTAACCGTGGTAACCACTCCCCCAACTATTCCACGCAAGGCAACGATACACAGCACACTAAAACCTACAACAAACCGACCGGATCTGCTTTTTTTTTTTTTTTTCAAAGGTAATACATCTGTAAAGACACATCAAATGCCAAAACAACACGTACCTGTGGCCTTTTCTCTGTTTTATTGAGGATATTTAGACTAGGTCCACACAATGAATGGAAGGGAATCAGGAGCCGGACGTCTGGGAGGAATGATGGTGTTGACAGGCGGATGCCAGCGGTGGGCGCTAGCTTACTTGTAGATGACTTTAGTTAGAGGTAACTAACTGCAGGAACTTGTTAGTTCTCCTAAAGCGAAATATCCCTTTAAGTAGGTTTCTTCCCTTTTTTTTTATCCTCTATCAAGGAGTTTATCTTATTGGGGATCAAGCCAGGGGTCTGCTGTCCCAATGTGGGCCTGTGAAGCCCATCGAAACATGTAATGTGATGTTAAGCTATACAAATAAATAGGATTTGACTATATATTCCAACATGATGTCCTCATATTTCTGTACAAAGAAGCATTCCATCATTACATTAGCCAGTATACTGCAGGTGAAGCTAAAAGGGTTGGCGCTGGCGGGTCCAGTTATGCCCGGCCTGGGTGGCTTCCTGGGTCAAAGTTGGGTCGGTTGGGTCAAAGTAAAAAAAGTACAACATGTCTATGAACTGATTGCATGTCTTGCAAAAAAAAACAATTATTACTTGCTTGCAGGTGTAAATGTAGTGGAATAAAAAAGTAGGATATTTACTTTGATACAATATACCTCAATTCTGTACTTAGGTACGGCACTTGAAGATGAACTGTGCCAGATTTGTCCAGTTCATTTGGAATGAGGACCGTGGAGACTCAATTGATATCTCAAACCCGCCCTCTTTTCGTGATCCTCCAATCACATTGAGGGCGGGGTTTGAGATAGGTACATTACGTGAAATATGCACCTAATTTAGTGTCTCAATTTAGGGCCTACAAGATTCTCATGCCACAGCCCGATACCATGAGAACCGTGCAGACTGAAACCTCTAACTTGCATACATATTTCATGTAATAAAAAAAAAAAAAAAAAAAAAAAAAATAATCTTGAAGATGAACTGTGCCAGATTTTTCCAGTTCATTTGGAATGAGGACCGTGGAGACTCAATTGATATCCCAAACCCCGTCCTCTTTTCTTGATCCTCCACTCACAACTGTTGCTTCTCGGAAGCAGCAGTCATGATTGGCGGATCAAGAAAATAGGGCGGGGTTTGAGATAGGTCAATTACGTGAAATATGCACCTAATTTAGCGTCTCAATTTAGGGCCTACAAGATCCCCATGGCACCGCCCCGATACCATGAGAACCGTGCACACTCAAATCGCCAACTTAAATACATATTTCATGTAAGAGTAAAAAAAAAAAAAAAAAAAAAAAAGAAGAAAAAGAAAGAAAGAAAAAAAACATTCAATGCAATGACAGTCGCAGCAACTTACTGATACTGCACCAAGCTGAGGCAGTCATACAGAGTCTGGAGCAACTTTAGGAGACTCCGAATCACAGCCACTGCTTGAAGCAGTATCGGTAACAATTTTCGGAGAGGCTGTCTTTGTAAGCGGGGTATATTTTTAACAATAACCCAATAGATTGTGTAGCATATGGAAATCACATCACAGCTGAGGTGCGCTGTACGCCCCGCGGCGCAGCCACGCCTTAGCTGTGATGTAATTTCCATACGTCGTGACCCGTGAGCGGGTTATTGCTTTCGTAAAAAGACGGTTACTAAAAATCGTCGCCGCGTATCGTCCGCGTATTCTTTAAGAGAATTCTTAGAAACCATGAGATGTTGTTTTGCAACAAAAATGGTCCCTATATACCTGGCGAGATCTAACCCCTAACCCTAACCCTAACAACGATCCATGTGTAAAAACGAGCTATTAGCAAAAGTCTCACGTGTTTCCTGGCACACAGAACACCTTTAAACTAGACCGAGACTAATTCTCCACTCGACCGTACTAGTTATTTCCTATACCTATTTAACAGGAAGGTTAATAGTAAGTAACCTCTGACTCGTTTGCTCCAGACTCAGAATCGCAGCCACAGATCTAGCCTCTCCTACGCGATGATACCCTATAGTCGTGAACCTCACTATATTTACGTCCTATAAGTGATCCGACGCGATGGCTAAGAGTAGTGACCTCTGACTTGTTGCTCCAGACTCAGAATGGCAGCCGCAATACCCTAGTGAACCTTACTAGTCATGTCCTAGTAATTCAACA
Organism: Notolepis coatsorum; assembly: GCF_963971535.1. Taxonomy (NCBI): domain Eukaryota; kingdom Metazoa; phylum Chordata; class Actinopteri; order Aulopiformes; family Paralepididae; genus Notolepis; species Notolepis coatsorum. The sequence goes on along the minus strand of NC_140175.1, from coordinate 31,636,380 downwards.
GGAAGGTTAATAGTAACCTCTGACTTGTTGCTCCAGACTCAGAATGACAGCCACAGCTTGGTGCAGTATCAATAACTTGGTCTGGGGCTTGTCGCTCTTCAGGTGCAGCTGCACCATGCGACCCAGTTCCTTGAACGCTTCGTTGATGTCGCGCACGCGGAGGCGCTCGCGGGCGTTGTTGGCCATCCTCCGCTCCTTCTCCCGCTCGATCTTCTGCTCCGGGGACAGGTCCTCGTCGTCGTTGTTGCTGTTGGTGACCGATGGGGGAGGAGGAGGAGGAGGGAGGAGGAGGAGGAGGAGGAGGAGGGGTGTGAAGAGGGGGAGGAGGAAGGAGAGGTGTGAAGAGGGGGAGGAGGAGGAAGGAGAGGTGTGAAGAGGCGGAGGAGGAGGAGGAAGAAGGAGAGGTGTGAAGAGGGGGAGGAGGAGGAAGGAGAGGTGTGAAGAGGGGGAAGAGGAGGAAGGAGAGGTGTGAAGAGGGGGAAGAGGAGGAAGGAGAGGTGTGGAGAGGAGGAGGAGGAGGAAGGAGAGGTGTGGAGAGGGGGAGGAGGAGGAAGGAGAGGTGTGGAGAGGAGGAGGAGGAGGAAGGAGAGGTGTGGAGAGGGGGAGGAGGAGGAAGGAGAGGTGTGAAGAGGGGGAGGAGGAAGGAGAGGTGTGGAGAGGGGGAGGAGGAAGGAGAGGTGTGGAGAGGAGGAGGAGGAAGGAGAGGTGTGGAGAGGGGGAGGAGGAGGAGGAGGAGGAGGAGGAGGAGGAGGAGGAGGAAGGAGGTGTGGAGAGGGGGAGGAGGAAGGAGAGGTGTGGAGAGGAGGAGGAGGAGGAAGGAGAGGTGTGGAGAGGGGGAGGAGGAGGAGGAGGAGGAGGAAGGAGAGGTGTGAAGAGGGGGAGGAGGAAGGAGAGGTGTGAAGAGGGGGAGGAGGAGGAAGGAGAGGTGTGGAGAGGGGGAGGAGGAGGAGGAGGAGGAGGAGGAAGGAGAGGCGTGGAGAGGAGGAGGAGGAGGAGGAAGGAGAGGTGTGAAGAGGGGGAGGAGGAGGAAGGAGAGGTGTGGAGAGGAGGAGGAGGGAGAGGTGTGAAGAGGGGGAGGAGGAGAGGCGTGGAGAGGAGGAGGAGGAGGAGGAAGGAGAGGTGTGAAGAGGGGGAGGAGGAGGAAGGAGAGGTGTGGAGAGGAGGAGGAGGGAGAGGTGTGAAGAGGGGGAGGAGGAGAGGCGTGGAGAGGAGGAGGAGGGAGAGGTGTGAAGAGGGAGGAGGAGGAGGAAGGAGAGGCGTTGAGAGGAGGAGGAGGAGGAGGAGGGAGAGGCATGTAGAGGGAGAGGAGGAGGAGGGAGAGGCATGAAGAGGGGGAGGAGGGGGAAGAAGTGAAGAAGAGGAGGCATTAGAGGAAATAGGGGGGAAAGGGGATGAGAGTGAGGAAGAGGAGGAGGGAAATTCAGAGGAGCAAGAGGAGAGGGAAATGAGAGGGATAGGATGAATAGAAGCGAGAAGAGAGAAGGGAGGGAGGAGGGGAGATGAAGAAAAGAGGATGGGAAAGAAAGAGAAAGGGGCAGAGGGGGTGGTAGAAGGAATTGGAGCAAGAGGAGGAGGAAGAGGAGGGGATTTGAGGATGCAGGTTCAGTTAGTTTTGACTCAGTTGGTGAACAAAGACAGGAAAATACAGGAAAAGCATCATCATCATCATCGCATATTGATCTCTATTGATGTCTTGGTATCCAAATGTACAGTATCTGATTGGTCCTCCAGGTGAAAGACATAAACAGTGTGTGTTTATCCTGATAAGGACATGCGGTGCAGAGGCACCATTTTGAGAATCTCGACCACGGGGCACGTCTTCCAACAGGTGGCGCTATTACGCTGCACGCCACCTCCGTCTGTAATTCACATACTGGACTGCCGGTAACTAACTGCACTCTACTACTACTACTGATCCCATAACCCCTCAACTAGACAGTGAGGCCCCCATGCTGCCGTGACGTCTGAATCCCCCCACAGGGATTAATAAAGGAGCACTTGACTTGACAGAAGGGCCAGACATATGTTGGCGGCTAAAGCAAACACACAAAGCACAGGGGTTTTCATGTATTCTGCGCTGCTGCGAGGGGATATTATCACAGCGTCCCATGCGGCAAGAAAATATATTTTTTAATAACATATATTTATCCTTACGTCTCTGCAAGCTGGGTGCTGTTATGTGTTTACAATCACCCTGTTGTTTGCCTACCGAGATGTCTAGGATGATGCAGCCATAGTGCTGTCTGTTGGAAGACAATGGACCGGGGGGGCTCTACTCTGGTGTGTGGCAGGCAGCTAAAACCAGGCACAAGGCCATGGAACAATCACAGTCACCCACGAGACGTGTGTGTGTGTGTGTGTGTGTGTGCGCGCGTGCGTGTGTGTGTGCGTGCGTGCATGCGTGCGTGCGTGTGTGTGTAAAGAAAAGTGATGCTGAGACTATGGGTACAATGTGACATATGTGTGTAATGTGTTTACTAAGGTAAATGTGTACAAAGAATGTGTGTGTGAGTGAGTGAGTGAGTGTGTGTGTGTGTGTGTGTGTGTGTGTGAATAGGTATGAGTACGTGTGCACAG
>NC_140175.1:31617232-31622232 GCF_963971535.1 Notolepis coatsorum | reverse complement strand
TACCTGTGTCAAAATGTAATCAGTAACCTAATCCATTAGACAACTCCAACTGAGTAGAGCAGTTTGATGAATTTCTGTCCCTTCGGAATTCCTTTTTGAAGAGTCTTATAATCATAATCTACTGCTATGATTAGCCACACATGTGTGCGTGTTGGTGTGTGTGTGTGTGCGCGCGTGTGTGCGCGCGTGGCGTGCATAATGTGAGTTGTGTGTCGGCCTCAAGTAGCCTGTCAGTAAGTATGAAAGTCAAGGTTAGCGCTCTGCTCCGATCCATTAAATCACGAGACAAAAGACTGCGTGACATGTTTATTACTAGAGGCACACTGTACACATACTAGAGCCATTAGGGCTTCAAGCATCAAAGTAACACTGCAATACATTCTATTAACGAGTGAGTCAGCGGTTCCGGCATGTGCGGTGGTACTTGGTAATCAATTTGGTGGATAAAGATATCTTTGTATAGTATTATATTGATGACATTACAATAGACAACTTGGATCACTTTAAATATAACGTTATAATAACAACGTTACACGATGTGCGTCTCTGGAAACGTGTCTAGTGAACAAGCCCTTTAGTTTATCTATACTGTATATCTGGTCGCATGTGTCAAGTGAACAAGCCCTCTAGTTTATCTATACTGTATATCTGGTCGCATGTGTCTAGTGAACAAGCCCTCTAGTTTATCTATACTGTATATCTGGTCGCATGTGTCTAGTGAACAAGCCCTCTAGTTTATCTATACTGTATATCTGGTTGCATGTGTCAAGTGAACAAGCCCTCTAGTTTATCTAGATATCTGGTCGCATGTGTCTAGTGAACAAGCCGTCTAGTTTATCTAGATATCTGGTCGCACGTGTCTAGTGAACAAGCCCTCTAGTTTATCTATACTGTATATCTGGTCGCATGTGTCTAGTGAACAAGCCCTCTAGTTTATCTATATATCTGGCAGCAGGTGTCTAGTGAACAAGCCCTCTAGTTTATCTAGATATCTGGTTGCACGTGTCTAGTGAACAAGCCCTCTAGTTTATCTAGATATCTGGTCGCACGTGTCTAGTGAACAAGCCGTCTAGTTTATCTAGATATCTGGTCGCACGTGTCTAGTGAACAAGCCCTCTAGTTTATCTAGATATCTGGTCGGATGTGTCTAGTGAACAAGCCCTCTAGTTTATCTAGATATCTGGTCGCATGTGTCCTAGTGAACAAGCCCTCTAGTTTATCTAGATATCTGGTCGCACGTGTCTAGTGAACAAGCCCTCTAGTTTATCTAGATATCTGGTCACATGTGTCTAGTGAACAAGCCCTCTAGTTTATCTAGATATCTGGTCGCACGTGTCTAGTGAACAAGCCCTCTAGTTTATCTAGATATCTGGTCGCATGTGTCTAGTGAACAAGCCCTCTAGTTTATCTAGATATCTGGTCGCACGTGTCTAGTGAACAAGCCCTCTAGTTTATCTAGATATCTGGCAGCATGTGTCCTAGTGAACAAGCCCTCTAGTTTATCTAGATATCTGGTCGCACGTGTCTAGTGAACAAGCCCTCTAGTTTATCTAGATATCTGGCAGCATGTGTCTAGTGAACAAGCCCTCTAGTTTATCTAGATATCTGGTCGCATGTGTCTAGTGAACAAGCCCTCTAGTTTATCTAGATATCTGGTCGCACGTGTCTAGTGAACAAGCCCTCTAGTTTATCTAGATATCTGGTCGCATGTGTCTAGTGAACAAGCCCTCTAGTTTATCTAGATATCTGGTCGCATGTGTCTCGTGAACAAGCCCTCTAGTTTATCTAGATATCTGGTCGCACGTGTCTCGTGAACAAGCCCTCTAGTTTATCTAGATATCTGGTCGCATGTGTCTAGTGAACAAGCCCTCTAGTTTATCTAGATATCTGGTTGCACGTGTCTCGTGAACAAGCCCTCTAGTTTATCTAGATATCTGGTCGCACGTGTCTAGTGAACAAGCCCTCTAGTTTATCTAGATATCTGGTCGCATGTGTCCTAGTGAACAAGCCCTCTAGTTTATCTAGATATCTGGTCGCACGTGTCAAGTGAACAAGCCCTCTAGTTTATCTAGATATCTGGTTGCATGTGTCTAGTGAACAAGCCCTCTAGTTTATCTAGATATCTGGTCGCACGTGTCTAGTGAACAAGCCCTCTAGTTTATCTAGATATCTGGTCGCACGTGTCTAGTATACAAGCCCTCTAGTTTATCTAGATATCTGGTTGCATGTGTCTAGTGAACAAGCCCTCTAGTTTATCTAGATATCTGGTCACATGTGTCTAGTGAACAAGCCCTCTAGTTTATCTAGATATCTGGTCACATGTGTCTAGTGAACAAGCCCTCTAGTTTATCTAGATATCTGGTCGCACATGTCTAGTGAACAAGCCCTCTAGTTTATCTATATATCTGGTCGCATGTGTCTAGAGAACAAGCCCTCTAGTTTATCTAGATATCTGGCAGCATGTGTCTAGTGAACAAGCCCTGTAGTTTATCTAGATATCTGGTCGCACGTGTCTAGTGAACAAGCCCTCTAGTTTATCTAGATATCTGGTCGCACGTGTCTAGTGAACAAGCCCTCTAGTTTATCTAGATATCTGGTCACATGTGTCTAGTGAACAAGCCCTCTAGTTTATCTAGATATCTGGTCGCATGTGTCAAGTGAACAAGCCCTCTAGTTTATCTAGATATCTGGTCACACGTGTCTAGTGAACAAGCCCTCTAGTTTATCTAGATATCTGGTAACATGTGTCTAGTGAACAAGCCCTCTAGTTTATCTAGATATCTGGTCGCACGTGTCTAGTGAACAAGCCCTCTAGTTTATCTAGATATCTGGTTGCATGTGTCTAGTGAACAAGCCCTCTAGTTTATCTAGATATCTGGCAGCACGTATCTAGTGAACAAGCCCTCTAGTTTATCTAGATATCTGGTCGCATGTGTCTAGTGAACAAGCCCTCTAGTTTATCTAGATATCTGGTTGCACGTGTCTAGTGAACAAGCCCTCTAGTTTATCTAGATATCTGGTCGCACATGTCTAGTGAACAAGCCCTCTAGTTTATCTATATATCTGGTCGCATGTGTCTAGAGAACAAGCCCTCTAGTTTATCTAGATATCTGGCAGCATGTGTCTAGTGAACAAGCCCTGTAGTTTATCTAGATATCTGGTCGCACGTGTCTAGTGAACAAGCCCTCTAGTTTATCTAGATATCTGGTCGCACGTGTCTAGTGAACAAGCCCTCTAGTTTATCTAGATATCTGGTCACATGTGTCTAGTGAACAAGCCCTCTAGTTTATCTAGATATCTGGTCGCATGTGTCAAGTGAACAAGCCCTCTAGTTTATCTAGATATCTGGTCACACGTGTCTAGTGAACAAGCCCTCTAGTTTATCTAGATATCTGGTAACATGTGTCTAGTGAACAAGCCCTCTAGTTTATCTAGATATCTGGTCGCACGTGTCTAGTGAACAAGCCCTCTAGTTTATCTAGATATCTGGTTGCATGTGTCTAGTGAACAAGCCCTCTAGTTTATCTAGATATCTGGCAGCACGTATCTAGTGAACAAGCCCTCTAGTTTATCTAGATATCTGGTTGCACGTGTCTAGTGAACAAGCCCTCTAGTTTATCTAGATATCTGGTCGCACGTGTCTAGTGAACAAGCCCTCTAGTTTATCTAGATATCTGGTCGCATGTGTCTAGTGAACAAGCCCTCTAGTTTATCTAGATATCTGGTCGCATGTGTCTAGTGAACAAGCCCTCTAGTTTATCTAGATATCTGGTCGCACGTGTCTAGTGAACAAGCCCTCTAGTTTATCTAGATATCTGGTTGCACGTGTCTAGTGAACAAGCCCTCTAGTTTATCTAGATATCTGGTCGCACGTGTCTAGTGAACAAGCCCTCTAGTTTATCTAGATATCTGGTAGCATGTGTCCTAGTGAACAAGCCCTCTAGTTTATCTAGATATCTGGTCGCACGTGTCTAGTGAACAAGCCCTCTAGTTTATCTAGATATCTGGTCGCATGTGTCTAGTGAACAAGCCCTCTAGTTTATCTAGATATCTGGTCGCACGTGTCTAGTGAACAAGCCCTCTAGTTTATCTAGATATCTGGTCGCACGTGTCAAGTGAACAAGCCCTCTAGTTTATCTAGATATCTGGTCGCATGTGTCTAGTGAACAAGCCCTCTAGTTTATCTAGATATCTGGTCGCATGTGTCTAGTGAACAAGCCCTCTAGTTTATCTAGATATCTGGTCGCATGTGTCTAGTGAACAAGCCCTCTCTAGTTTATCTAGATATCTGGTCGCATGTGTCTAGTGAACAAGCCCTCTAGTTTATCTAGATATCTGGTCGCATGTGTCTAGTGAACAAGCCCTCTAGTTTATCTAGATATCTGGTCGCACGTGTCAAGTGAACAAGCCCTCTAGTTTATCTAGATATCTGGTCGCACGTGTCAAGTGAACAAGCCCTCTAGTTTATCTAGATATCTGGTAGATCTTCAGTCAAGGTCAAGGTTTGATCACACACCCCATCTATCAAAAAGCGAGACAATGCACTGACATGTTTATAGGCCTGGATATAAACACACTATACCAGCACAGACACAATGGGACGGCAGGCAACAAAGGACTGAGAGACAGAAAGAGAGGAAGAAGAGGAGGAGGAGGAGGAGGAAAAAATAGAAACAGAGAGGCTCATTTGGAAAGAACGGTTTTCGCCCATAATGTGAATACAGGGAGGGAATTGACTTCCTTATGACTGCATGTGTGTGCGTATGCGCGCGTGCGTGTGTGTGCATGATGTAACATGTTGACTTCCTGTGTGTGTGCGCGTGTGTGTCTGCATGATACAATAGAGCACTTGTTCAAAAAGTCATGACCCTGAGTCTGGTCACGGATTGAAGAGATAGAGGAGAGAGGAGAAAAGAAAAAAAAGAGAGAGAGAGAGAGAGAGAGAGAGAGAGAGAGAGAGAGAGAGAAGGAGGTTTTGCTTGGACTCCTCTTGTCTGTAA
>NC_140175.1:31566963-31606963 GCF_963971535.1 Notolepis coatsorum | reverse complement strand
ACACACACACACACACACACACACACACACACACACACACACACACAACACACACACACACACACACACACACACACACACACACACACACACACACACACACTGTAATTATAGTTTGCAAGGAAGCTGGCCAGGGATGATGCATTAACAATAAACGTTTAAATATTTATGTTTAAATATTGAGCATATCGTCAGTGCCCTGCTGAAACCATGTAGACGTTTATATATACTTTTAAACCTTTCAGAAACGCATATTTTTTTACAGCGCGCATCATCAATGGTTTGGCTTGGTCACAGGGTCATCAAGAAACAACAACAAGAGCAACAACAAAATAATGCGAAACTAGAGATGCAATTTTAGTGACTTTAAAAGGTGGTGTTTTTATTTGGAAATGTTGTTTTGCTGGTAATAGATAGTCCCACATACTTGAAAAGATCTTAAATTGACTGCCACGTTGAAGCAAGATGTTCCAAGAAGTGTCCTCTTCAGGAATGAGGAGGAATGAGGAATGAGCAGGTCTTCATTCTCCACTCAGGCCACCGGCAGGTTCTAGACCAGAGGCGTTCCTCCTCGGGAGCTCCTCCACCTCGTCGACTTGTCTGAAGAAGGGGACTTTCGCTCTGCAGTTTAGTCGAAGAAATCAGGAACCCTTCTCTAACACGCGCGTCTGCCTTCTTATAGTGTGCGCCCGCCTGCCTCGGGAGCGTGTGGGTATCCATGCCACCAGACGGGAGTTTTCCCACGCTCTCGCTGGACACTGGCATGTGAATACTGAGCCATGCCCACCACAGTCGCTCCTCTGGCACACGCTCAATAGGAACCGGGGGGACAAAAGGCTGAGAAACGAGGCCACGACTATACTGTGTGAACGTATAGGGAGGACTCACCTTTTTCAGATGCCAGGGGACCTTTTGTGTGAGCGGAGGTGTTGAGTGATCGTCGGTGTCAGGGCTTCTTAAACTCGTTCAGCCGGGCACATAAATGGACTAAATTTATTCCTGGCCAGAGACCCGGGCTCATTAAAACACACTATTCAACAAGAGCAAACCCCAAGAAGCCGATACAAAGTGTGTTTTTTGCTCTATAATTTGAAAATAAAGATGTAATACAGGATTTAAAAGATATTGTCTCTGTAATGTATAGTGATATACTTTTTAATTTTTTTATTAATTGACATTTATTACTATGGTATCTTTAAAGATAGACAGAGAAGTACACAGAACATTGCTTAAACTGAGTGTAGCTACTGTTGTGTTGGTAAAACTAGTATATATCTTTCTTTATATATTATTTATATATAACTAGTATATATCTTCATGTGCACATCCCTTAGACACAGCAGCGGCACGTCAGATCCATAACTCACGGTACAAACTAAGCAATGGAACAGCACTGGATGTTTTAAATTAATATGGTGAATTGAGCCCATTCCCGCTCACAAATCTAGGAACAGCCACCTTGAAACCCAAATCCACAATAGCCTTCTAACTATGTAATTTAGGTCTTATGTACATAATAGTGGCATTACCACAAACCAATCATAAAATTCCCTCTGCTTCTGGCAGAAAGCGCCATTAGCGCCATACTCCGGGAGGTATAGTTAAATAAAAACACAACTTTGGGTTGGGTTGGCTGGCTAATAGATTAGGCACATTTTCTAACCGTTAGGGTCCATTTATTTGATAGATTTGGTAGTTTATAGTTTCATGTATGTGAAATGAAAATGCTAGCGCCATTAGCACCATTAGCGCCATTAGCAACAGGTATAATTAAATAAAAACACAGATGGTCTAATGGTCTAGGGTGGTCTAATCTAGTTGGCTAGTTATTGGTTAGTCCGTTTTCTAACCGTTAGGGTCCATTTGAGAGATTTGGTCGTTTATTCCATGGCAGCAAAAAAAGTTTTTAAATGGAAAATAAAATGGCATTTGAGCTGACAGGCATAAGCAATCGAGCTGACAGGCGTAAGCAATCAACTGTGATCTGATCACGCCCCCAAGACTATCTTGAGAAAGGATCTGGGCAGCCAAATGAGATGGTTTTCAGCTGGGTTTTATAATAGTTATAATCATCTTTTTTTTATTGAAATGTTGGTGGATGATATGATATATCAATCTGACTATTTTAGGCCAGTTTCCAGAGGCTTTAAGACTCGTTTTTTCAAAGACTGTGCTGGGACCAGAGGGTGGGTTGAGGGAATATTAACAAAATTGGCTACACAATCAGCTTAGGTTGTAAAACGTAGTTATGTTGTAATTGTGTATCACCAGTGACAAAAGCATTGAAACCCTCTGACCTCATAGAGCTAGGTCATTAAACTCACCTCTGAGTTACTGGGGTAGTATTGACGTCAAATAAGCAACGTGAATATCAATCGGCAGGCGTGTTCGTTCTGAATAACTGTAAGTTGAATTTACATCTTTAATTCACATTGTAGTCATATAGCTTAATAACGATGAACTTCATTTTCAAAGAGCAGGTCCACAGTGTTTTTTCAAATGGATTTTGCTTAATAATAAAATCTGGGGTTGGCTGCTAATTATTATGGGTCAAGTTCATTCGATCCTGCCCTGCTTTATTGTTTCTCTCTCTCTCTCTCTCTCTCTCTCTCTCTCTCTCTCTCTCTCTCTCTCTCTCTCTCTCTCTCAGGGCAGGGTAGGTTTCTCTGTCTCTCTGCAGCTGTGTGGGGCGCTCAGATACTGTAGCTGTATGACTTCACCCTGTTTATCTACTGTCTGTCTGCCTGTCTCTCTCTCTCTCTCTCTCTCTCTCTCCCTCTCTGTCTCCCTATCTGTCTCCCTATTTCCCCCCGTTTCTCTCTCTCTCTCTCTCTCTCTCTCTCTCTCTCTCTCTCTCTCTCTCTCTCTCTCTCTATCTCTCTCTCTCTCTCTCTATCCCTCTCTCTCTCTCTCTCTCTCTCTCCCTATCCCTCTCTCTCTCTCTATCTCTCTCCTTCTCTATCTCTCTCTCTCTCTCTCTCTCTCTCTCTCTCTCTCTCTCTCTCTCTCTCTCTCTCTCTCATGTCAAGTCAAACCTGTTATTGTGAAGTCACTCTGATGATGTGGACTCAGGCGGCGCGTGGGAGAAGACAGTTAAAATACGTCTGAGTTCAGGTGTTCAAATACTGTCTTGTCCACGTTCAGGTATATGAGGTTGGGAGACTGGAAGGAGGAGGAGGAGGAGGAGGAATGGATAGTGTTGACGGCTGTGTAGGAGGAGAGGAGAGACTGTGGCATGCAGAAGAAAGAGGAGAGGGAGAAGACAAGGAGGCAGATAAGTCTGTATGTGAGAGAGAGAGAGAGAGAGAGAGAGAGAGAGAGAGAGAGAGAGAGAGAGAGAGAGAGAGAGAGAGAGAGAGAAGCCACAGAGAAGAGAGATGGAAAGAAAGTAACAATGAGAGAGGAGTCGATGAGTGATGGTGTAGAGATCTGCTACAGACCGAGGGGGTCACGTGACCCCCTCACTCCTAACCTTTGACCCCAGCGGTCTGACATCACCAGACCCATCACCATGCCTCTCCAGGGGTCACTTCTCCTCACACCTCCCTCCATTCCTCTCCTCCCCCGCCTGTCCCTCCATCGTCACCGCTGCCTCCTCTCCACCTGCTCCCAGGCTCTCTCTCTCTCTCTGGGGCTTATGCCTATTATGATGAGCACCAGTGAGCCCTGGCAACACACACTATAATAATAATAATAATAATAATAATAATAATAATAATAATAATAATAATAATAATAATAATAATAATAATAATAATAATAATAATAATAATAATAATAATAATAATAATAATAATAATAATAATAATAATAATAATAATAATAATAATAATAATAATATTTTTGTATTATTCATTATGAAAAGTTATTGTTATTATTATTGTTGTTATTATTATTACTATTATTATTGTGGTTGTTGTTGTTTATTTATTTATGTAGTTGTTTTATGTTTATAATTTATTTTCTTATTGTGAATTCAGTGTAGCTTAAGTCCCCATCCATCTGTTTTCATTCAAGTCAATCAGTCTACAGAGTGGATCTTCTTGATGAATAAAAGTGTTTTTCTCATTTTCCCATATAGAAGGGGGGGGGGTGAAGAGGGTTGAACAGAGAGGGGGGAGGCATGAGCAGAGAGAAAGAAAGGGGGATAGGAGAACAGAGAGAGGGATGCACAGAGAGAGAGTGAGGAAGTTAGAGGGAGGGTGAACTCAGGGAGGGTCCTGTTCAGACCTGCACTTTGTATCCAGATATATCCGGATTGTGTCTATAGATCCTATAGGCGAGACTTCAGTTCACACACCTGGCATCAGAGGAGCGCGTCTCCACATGCGTCTCTTGGACCACTCGAGTGATCGGATTTCTTTCCCCCGCTGCTCAAGATGCAAATAGACACGTAGGCTATGCCTATACATCACTAAATCCGCACACAAATTAACGCAGTACAACGCACACTGTGTTTTCATGACACTTTACAATGTGTGAAGTACTTTAATAATAGAGAGGGACTACACAACTTTTCAAATGCAACGATGAAAAAGGGTGGATTCACACTAAATCACCCGGCGTGGCAATTATGAGTTTCATAACGGCACTCTGCTTGACCCCCCCCCCTCCTCTGCTATCACCTTTCATGTTGGATAAGGAGGCTAGGTGATCCGCACACAAGAGTGCCATTTTTATGCACGCAGGGAGCCGTGTCGTCTGCATACACAAGTACACGAGTGAGTCGATACACAAGGAGACAGTGACCCGCACGCTGGGAATATAGAAACACCAGGCACGAGGACGGTATTCAGTTTGCTAATTTGTTGCAGCCGAAGTTAATATGGGGGGAAAGGAGTCGTAGGATACAGAATAATTTCCATGCAAGCTCATAGTTTACCATATTTAACAAAACAATTCTCCCGACGATAACAACACAGAACGTCGGAACGATTAGAAAATGTATTTCCAAGCGACAGCAGGATGACCACCATCCAGCGATGACAGCTGTCGCGAGTTGATTAGGTATGCACCTCGTAAAACCACGTATTATACACCTTCCTTGTGTATTCACTCCGTACTCCAAAGTTGCCTAAACCACACTCATGATCAACTCAAGCACCCTTAGTTTACGACCTTTGCATTTTTATCACTACTAATAAAATGTTTCAGTTGTGCTGATATGAATGAATGTATTTTCACAGCACAGAGCACACGCGTGTAAATGAATTCAATACAACAGGGCTGTGAACACATGGGTTAAACTGTCTCCTGCGACAGGGTGACAGTGGCTCAGGAAGTATAGAGCTGTTGTCTGGTAATCAGAAGTAATCAATTGTTTGTGGATTCTCATCTGCACATATGCAGATGAGAATTTGTGGAGGGGGAACTATTTTACTATTTCTTTCACTATTTGGGCAATTTTACACAATTCCTGTGAGTCTATGGAACACATCTGTAAGGTGTTTTAAAGAAAATGCATTGTTGGGCGGCTAGGTGGTGCAGTGGGCAAGGCGCTCACCACCAATGCAGGAGACGCTGGGTTCGATCCCAGCTCTCCACATTGCTATCAGCTTGGCTGGTCGTTCATACTAATACAATTGGCAGTATTAGGGGGTGGGAAGCTGATGGGTGGGGATCGGACATTGTGGACAGCGACTTCTACAGGTCGGTTGGTGCGCCTGCGCAGCAGAATCAGGAAACGACGGGGGCGGCGTGCCCTCCAAACGCAGACCCCCGACGCTGAGAGATTGCGCTGTGCAGGTGAAAAGATGCGACTGCTGCTTCCTCGAGTACCGGAGGGGACACGTGATGCAAGGCTTAGTCCACATTGCAGCTGGCTTGTGGGAGGCATGGCCTAACAGCGTTCGAGAAAGGGGAGGGTAGAATTGGACGATACGAAAATTGGGAAGGGAGAAAAATAGAAAATGGGAGAAAAAGTAGAAAAAAAAGAAAATGCATTGTTTTGTATTTCTAATCAAAGCACCACTTTCTGCACTTCAAGATTTCAACCTGTTTTTGGCTGGGCTCCGCCCATACTCGCAATGCAATTTTGAGTGACAGACACCCACCTGCACGATTTAGGACTCGATAGCGAGCTATAATGTTAGTTTCTTCGGGTAAATTAGGTAACATGCCCAACAAAAAGATAAGCATAACGTTATATTGCATGCACGTCTTATACGCTTGACTTTTGACATGTGTCTGAACATTTTTCTTCGAGAGCTGGGTGCAGCAACAGATATCCTATTTGGGGGGTCAGTCTGGCAACCGATGTCCCGGGAAGGTGCCGGTGGGTGCTGCAAAAACAAAGCTCTCTCACTCTGTCTAACACACACACACATACACACGGACACAACGTTAGATTTTCTTGGCGTAATAAACAGAGCTAAGATAGCTAACGTTAGCTGGCTAATTAAGACATTTGTACTTACTGATTCGATATTTTATTTCAGGTCCCGAATACTCGGTACAGCTCCCTTCTTTAGTAACATCCTGGAAATAATCCCAGCATTATAAAGTCCTTGATTCTCAATGTCCTCCTTGCAAAAATGTGCGGTACACACCCGACTCCGAGCAGTTTGGGACAGCATTCGGCGGTCCCAAACCGGTGCCATTCGGTCTCCAAAAACAAACTTGGCCCATTGCTGGCGGATCACGACATCATCAGGAAATGAATGCAAGGACGTATTTCGCTGCTTGGCAGTCAGGAACAGCACAACTGAACATATCTTGCCCGGTTTGCCCATAACGTTTTAAAATGCTATCCCAATGGTAACTCACTGTTAAACTTCAATGCCACGCATTTGCTTGCGTACTGCAATCAATAATGGTTTAGTGTGGGCTACAACCATAGAGGGGGCGTAACTATGCAGATGAGAATTCTTCTAGGTGCGCGTACGTTTCAGAATGACTTAGTTCAGCGGAGGAGGATCTTGTGACATCTGAACTGGAGGAATGCGCGGAAATTTGAATTAGAGACACAGACCCCATTGATACAACCCCACATTGCTAGAAAACAATGCTAAACGCTGGAAAAGGCCATTTATAAGATAGCTCATGAATTCCTGATGAATTGAAAATGGGGGACCCTGATGTAAACAAGACGAAAGTCTTTCTCTGGTCTGCATCCCCTTAACAATTGTGTGTATTGAGCTGTACTGTATTGTACCCATTCTGCAATCTGTTAATAAAGTTTTCAATCAATCAATCAAAAGGCATGGGGCTGCTGAAGGGGCCCAGTGGGCGCACATTATAATAGAGAATCTGATTACGTAAAACCTCTACTTTTACTTTGGATTCGTTCAACATGATGTTTTGAAAAAGTGACTGCCCTAAGTATAGGGCCGCTGGAAACTCTGCCTACCATTTGGGGGACATAGATTGATGTTGCCCGTCGGTTACCCATTGGCAAGCTATTAGCTCTGCCTAACACTTAAATGTTATAGCAATGCAAAACCTTTATAACCTAAGCACCCATCTGTTATGTTACCGATATCCCACTGTTTGATTAGCCGTCTTTAAAAGGCTCTAGCAGGCTCATCTTTAAGCTAGCGTGAAGATACTGGTATCATATGAAACTAGAGATCTTTCCAAAGAGATATTTTCCAATCCAACAGTACCAGCCATGTCATGCTAGCTTAACCTCTTATCTCGGCTCTAGATAGTAATAGATAGATAATAATAGATCAATACATTCCGTATTAAGTGATGTTGTGTTTCTTTTTCAAATGTAGCAGCCAAGAGTAAAGACCCTAACCCTATCAAAACAGCAGTCAAAGTGTATATTTCCAGCACTACGTTTGTTTAGCAATGATTTTAAAGTGTTATTAGCTAAATATGAGCTTGTAAAAACCTCTGTGCATTGCATCGGAAACCGGATGATTTAGACACAAGGTCATGGAGAAGAAGTGGAGCAATCTTCCATTTACTTGAGTATGTACTTTTAGGCAGATTTTCTGAAAATATGGCTAGAGGGCTTAACACTTAACAGGTTAAAAAGGGGTAGATTTGGCTCCAAAGTTAAGCTAATTTAAGCTAGCCATTTTTAAGGGGTCCCTCGACTTCTCACCTCACACAAGACTCCTCTTTACATCCAGGCTCATTTATGCTAGTCACGTGCAGAATTAGGCCTAACCCAGGCATTGCCACACACCATAGACTTGAAAAATACGTTTTCTTGAAGCATCCTCACGTCTAATGGCTTGGAGCCACAGTACTCATTAATGAGCCTCTGTTTTAGGATTAGGTAAATGGAAGAACCTGACATCTGGATTTTCCCTCTAATTAGAAGTGCACCCAACAACTTAGCAATGTTCAGGCTTTTCTTTGACTAGATATTGACTTATGAACCGATACAAAATGAAAATAATTGCATTTAACTCTAGGGGTAGAAACTGTACCTGTCCCCCAAACAAGGGGCATGGCTTTGGGTACTGTAAATTATGACGTGACGCCGATCATGACTATAGCCGAGACAGAGACAAGACTCTAGTGACTCGAGAGCTGCTCCATATAGACAGTGAATAGTGGAACAACAGTTCCAAAAGCACCCATGGTGATTGTAATGGGATATGTCTACATGTTCTGATTCAGAGCTGTTTAAATAGAATTCCTTTGGCTGTAATAGCTCAAACTAAGATTCTGTATGTCTTTCACTAATTCATTGTCAATGGACCAACTCCAAAAAAAATCTTGATTCACTGATTTCTGGCTTAGGGAAAGAGTTGTCTATGTTGTTTATAGATATTGACTTAACTGCCCAGGACCACTGGAATAACACAGTGTACATTCTGTTTTAGGGTGGAATTTCCATAGTACATTATTACAACTGTCAACAAATAATAGTTAATTGGATCGTTTTAATGTTTTGGCCTCTTGGACCATTGCTCACAGTAGCTAGTTAAAATTTCCGAAGCTTGAATCGTCACCACTATTAGTAGGCTAATAATGACGCCTCTATAGTACAAGATATCTATACCCGCCATAGCTCTCTCTCTTTCCCCCACTAATGTGTAATTGCATACCTTCACCCGTGTCTCTCTACATCGGTGCTTCCTCCTAAAACAAGTGAAAATGTTAAATCCGCCTCTAAACGTGCTTTTGTCTGAAGTTAGCCGTCGTCATCTGTTTACAGAACAATGCCCACACACAATTTACAGCTTCCACTGTAGCACGCCGCCTTTGTTTGCCATTCAGCTAGATATTGTTGCATCAATAATGGAGTCTCAACCGAGATTCAAATTTTCTAGGTAATCCTGAATGTTACAGGAGATTTTCTTTTTTTTCCCCCTGCACGTTATTGTCTCCGGAGCATAATTAGTACGCTGTGTGTTGTTCATTTGTTTAGGTATCAGTTGTTTTCATGGGGAAACACAGACGCGGGGCCTCGTGTACGTTGCCTCCTGATGCCATTGTGTCCTCGGTATTGAAAGTGTCGCCCACAAAATCCTTGAGACAAAAGGAGTCAATGGGGGGTAAAAATAAATAAAGGCAAAAAAATAATGAAATCTTCAGAATGTCTCGTTCACTATCCTGTACTGAGAAATATGAAAGGGTACGAAACAAAACGACAAAGGAGAAGACAAATAATGATGTGAAAAAAACACAACGTCTAAATCTATAGCCATGTTTCAGGTGGCGCCCCCCTCCACCCCACCCCCCCACCCCCCCCCCCCCCCTCGAGATCAGAGGAAATAAAGACGGATTGATGAATTCACGAACGGATATGAACGTTGCCAAATCGAGTCAGACCCCGAACCAAAGTATACGCCGTGCCACGAAAAAGAGACAAAAAAAAAAGGGAGAGGGAAGATTTGGGGGCTCTAATGCCGTCCTTATGCGTCTTTTAGTAGTTCTCGCCATAGGGGCTTGGCAGTGCCACCGTACTGTCACCGAGCCAACAAAAATCTGCAGTGCCTGCCGCATTTCAGCAACCAGACAAACACACACACACGCATTCTCTCTCTCTCTCTCTCTCTCTCTCTCTCTCTCTCTCTCTCTCTCTCTCTCTCTCTCTCTCTCTCTCCCTCTCCGCATAGAACGAATATTCCGTCGTTTTGTTCGGTCTGTGCCGTACGGCTGGGCGATAAAACGATAACGATAATTATCGTGATATATTTTAATAATCGATATCGATTGATAATAAAAATAAATATCAATACAAATATTTTTTTAATAAAAAAAGAAATTTCAATTCTAGCAGAGCCAGAACTATTCAACTCCCCTGGAGCCACAGCCAGCAGAGAAGCCTGTTTACTTTAGCTTTCAAACCAGCTGCAGCCTGAGAACTGGAGTGTGAGGGGCTGTAACACTAAAGATGGCAGCAACGACAACGAATTGCTAAATAAACATACATCTGTTGTTTAAAAATAAAAAATAATTTTTTTTTATTATTATATATATTTTTTTATACTTATAACATTATCATATCGTTATCGTGATATCATTTTTGGCCATATCGCCCAGCCCTAGTCTGTGGGAGTTTTACATTTTTTATTAACTTAAGTTTTGTTTAAAAGGAGGACAAGAAATCCAATCTGAACGCTGTCCGTTCATCCTCACGGAAAAGTCGTCCGTTTCCGCTGAGCGGATGACACCCTACACCCCCCAACACGTGTCCTGCATGCTGTTTAAACCCTATGTTTTTTTAAAGATTTTATTTTGCCTTGTAAGGAAATACTTCTCAAGTCTGAAAAGTGCAGCAGTTTTGGTTTTCGGGGGCTTCTGTCCTGTTGTGTTGTTTGTGCCTCATTGTTTGTGTTTTTTTTTATTGATTCCCGGGTAGGGGTGGGGGGAGGGTAGGCGTGGGTGGCTGTTGGGGTGGCTGTTGGGGTGGGGATAATGAAGGCTGTTTTGCATCGGGGGGCTGCCTGCCTAGAATGTAATCAGGCTCATTGAAAAGAACTGGGAACAAGTGGCACGGCTCTCGTACCGTCGCCACAGAATTTTTATTCCCGCTGCATTTTCAGTCTTTCACTATCAACACCTATCAATCGCTCCTAACCCAGAAACACAGGCTCCAATCACCACACTAATATATATCCAGCGTACAAAGCCGGCGGATCTCTCTTGCCACTCTCGGTGCTCACGTACGATCGTCTGGCGTTCGCTCCGGTGCCAAAAAAAAACCTACCGAGGAGGGATTTTCTGATGGTTGCTCATCGACCAGCATGTACAAATTACCTTTAGTGCAAAATTGGTTGCTTTCCAAGGAAAAGTATATTTAAAATGTTTGTTTTGTTTTTATATGTATATTCGTGTATGATTGTTTTGTTCGTATTGTTATGGGTTTATGTGTGTTGTGTTGTGTGGCCTCTCTCCCTCTCCCTCTCTCTCTCTCTCTCTCTCTCTCTCTCTCTCTCTCTCTCTCTTTCTCTGTCTGTCTGTCTGTCTGTCTGTCTGTCTGTCTGTCTGTCTGTCTGTCTGTCTGTCTGTCTGTCTGTCTGTCTGTCTGTCTGTCTGTCTGTCTGTCTGTGTCTGTCTGTCTCTCTCTCTCTCTCCCTCTCTCTCTCTCTCCCTCTCTCTGTACCTTTTAGACTTTGTAGTGAAAGTTCTGGAATGGTGCCCAGTGGTGTCATGGAAACGCTTGAATCGCTAAGAATGATTCATGTCTGCTTAGTCCTCCTCCCCCACAACACACACGCACACACACACACACACACACACACACACACACACACACACACACACACACACACACACACACACACACACACACACACACACACACACACAGCAGGCAGGGATAGAGAGTTTAACCCTTCTATCCATCTTCCTCCTTCCCTCCCCATCTCTCTCTATCTCACCTCTTTCTCTCCTCTCTCTCTCTCTCCCTCTCACTCACTCTCATCGCACCATCCTCCTCAAATTGGACTATTAGTCACATACGTTTATTAAATAGTCTAATTATATGCATGCCAGGGATATCACATCTCCTAAGTATTCCTTTTCAGAAAGAGACTTAACATATCTTACACGGGTGAAAGAAAGAGGCTAGACATTTGTAATCGGCTGTATTGAGTCGTCGAATAGCATGATAACTCGTGTTAAATCCGACTAGTATCCCGGCGCGGTGCGTGAGATTTGAATTTATTAGATGTCTGGGGAGTGGGAGACAAGCCTCACCTCCCTGTCCACTGATCCATCTGTCCAGATATTAACAAGGTTAAATTACTATTTTCTCTTGTCGTCATTTGTGTCGTCAAGGGGGTCAGTGTCCTTCTCAAGCGGCTCTCTTTTCATACCAGTAAACGTATTGTCCTGGAAGCGTGAACACTTAAGGTAACGCACTTGTGCTTCCGCATTGCTCTGATTGGCCCACTGACCCCACGTGAACGCTACGCTCGTTTTCGCCTGCACGCCCCGTAACGCAAGCAAGCCTTGTAATGTTAAGCGACCTACTCGCGGAAATGTAATGTTAATCGGCGGAATGTACATATTTATCAAAACAACTACCAGATTCACTCTAACAGATTCACTCATAAACGTTATATAACATAACGTTATATGCTGTTATTCGCGTTTTATTCATAACGTTATATGCTGTTATTTCGCGTTTTATTCATAACGTTATGGGTTTGAATCACTGTACATTGAGGGGGGTTGAATCACTGTTTACACTCCCCACTACATTCGTTACTCAGTTTTAACATCGACGGTTAGCTCAACTCATTCGTCAGCTTGCTGTGCAGCCTATGGTCAGTTGGTGACAAGTTTGAATCACTTCAATTCTTTTTCTGCAACATATCCACTCTTGAACATGAAAAACTCCTTTTTCTTCTATTACAAATAAGAGCAGCTCTGAAGGCTCGCGGTGATGAACGTTATTTCGATTGATATGAATAGCTAGTTACGTTTATATAGAGAGATGATAAATTAATTAAACGTAAAAAAAAAGAATTGAAGTGATTCGAACTTGTCACCAACTGACCATAGGCTCCACAGCAAGCTGACAAACGAGTTGAGCTAAACGTCGATGTTAAAACTGAGTGACGAATGTATAATTTACACTTGTGCCAATTGCCTACTTATTATTAAGCTAGGTATTGTGCGAGCGTTGCTAATTAACCTGCGTGGTTATTATTATTAACCTTTGCTGATTAACCTCCTGATTAACCTGCATGGTTATTATGTAGGGGGGATTATGAATGCATAATGCTGCGGCAACCTATTAATATCACCTATGCGACACTTAAAGATGGCGGCTTTGTGTTTTTCTGGAGAGCCTGCAACGAGTGACGCGTCTACGCTCGGTGCGTAGAGCTGCTGCGATTCACGAAGGGAGAGCGCTGGCCAATCAGAGCAATGCGGAAGCACAAATGCGTTACCTTAAGTGTTCACGCGTCCTGGAAGCGTAAAGATTTTCCCTAACGCACTTTAAGTTCCGCGTTCTGGTTCCGCGATCTGATTGGCCACTGACGTTTCTCTCAGCGCCAATCGCGTTACGCCTAGTTATGCCTCTAACAGCCTGCTAGCTAGCTGACGCCTAGTTATATCACTGGTTAAGCCAATGGCGACTCTTTCGAAGTTGGTTAAGGTTAGAGTTTGGAATCAGGGCTGGTGGTCTATCGCCCTGCTCTAAACCAAACTCTAACCTAACCAACTTCGAAAGAGTCGCCAAGCTTAACCAGTGATAGAACTATTCGTAACGCGATTGGCGCTGAGAGAAACATCAGTGGCCAATCAGATCGCGGAACCCGAACGCGGAACTGAAAGTGCGTTAGGGAAAATATTTACGCTTCCTGGAAGCCTTGTTCTCAAACTGCTCCCTCTTCATATCAGTAAACGTATTGTCCTGGAAACCTTGTGTCTCCATGAAGTCAATTTGTTCAAGAATTAAGAAATTGGCTCCCATGTCCAATACCACACTCCAAAAGAAAGTGCAAGGTTCACTTTGAGACCGCTGGATACTGTCGTTGATGATAGTCTGAAAATAGGGGGAAAAGAAGCTACCTTCAAGGTTCTGGTTCATCACAACATTGCTCTCTCTCTTTCACTCTTCTAACCTGTTTTATTTCTCTCTCTCTCTCTCTCTCTCTCTCTCTCTCTCTCCATCTTTTTCTGTCTTCTCTCTGTGTCTCTCTCTTTGTCTCTCTCCCTCTCTCACCTCCCCTTCTCTCTCTATCTGTCTCTGTCTCTCTCTTTGTCTCTCACCCTCTCTCTGCACCCCCCCTCCCCAATTTTTCTCTCCCCCCATCTCTCTCTCTCTCTCTCTCTCTCTCTCTCTCTCTCTCTCTCTCTCTCTCTCTCTCTCTCTCTCTCTCTCTCTCTCTCTCTCTCTCTTGTTTCTCTCTCTCTCTCTCTCTCTCTCTCTCTCTCTCTCTCTTTGTTCTCTCTCTCTCTCTCTCTCTCTCTCTCTCTCTCTCTCTCTCTCTCTCTCTCTCTCTCTCTCTCTCTCTCTCTCTCTCTCTCTCTCTCGTCTCCTTCTGAGAAGCTCCAGGTCTGTGGCTGTTGTTATTTTTTAATTAGCAGCCACTTAAGTTGTCTGAAGCAGCCGCCCACACTGTGGCCTTTGCTTATATATTTTTCAAACTGATTATGCTAACAACTTTTATTTTTATATCGGCTTTGAACTTTCCATTCCAGTGTCAGTTTAGTTTCTTGGTGACAAGTGCAGAGGGTGTGTCCTTTATTTTATAGTGTGATTAAGGTATCAAAAGTCACTTATGGCAGCTTAGAATACTATATTCATTACTCTTCTCCATCATAGAAAGGCCATTTTAAATGTAATACATTATATTCAAGTATAAAAAAGGGTTTTATATATATATACATACATACAGTATTTTAAAGCATTTCAGAGTGAAGTATATACATTATTATTTTATAGGCCTACACATTATGTGCTTAACTGTCCTTATTACCATGTAGTCCCTCATTAACCTTTATATAAAGTGTGAATTATATTGTGGTGTAATTAGATCATTCATTCTCATGACTTCAGTGGAATTGAACATCATTCAAACACAGTCAGTCACACAACCCTATAGTGAAGGCAACACTTACAGCTCTGTCCATGAGTCAGTCGTCATTGTCCACTACGTCACTCACTGTATGTGTACGTGTGTTATTTGTGGGCTGAAAGGATATTTGTAGTGGAGAGTGCAGTATTCTCAGGGTCTACAGCGACACACACACACACACACACACACAGGCATGCACACACACACAGGCATACATACACACACACGCACGCACACACACACACACGCGCACACACACACACACACACACACACACACACACACACACACACACACACACACACACACACACACACACACAGACAAAACCCTGACACACAGACTCTCCCTTACTCTCTCTATCTCTCCCTCTCAAATACACATGCACACACACACACACACACACATACATACACACAGACAACACACACACACACACACACACACACACACACACACACACACACACACACACACACACACACACACACACACACGCGCGTGCAGAGGCCCTGAAAGTGTTGGCGGGGGCCAGGCATATCAGACTGTTACAGGATTAAATGAAGGGGGAAGCTGAGTCGGAGAAACCAGGAGGAAATCTTGTCTTTCTCTGTGTGACATAAAGACCACGACACAGGTATAATTTACAACAGAAACAATGATACCAGTACACATTTACAACAGAACAATGATACCAGTAACACATTTACAACAGAAACAATGATACCAGTACACATTTACAACAGAAACAATGATACCAGTACACAGAGGCTACAACAACAGACCACATAAACTGTTTATGTTACAAGAGAAATACCACAGAGGAAGAGATTGAAAACCACTGCATTGATGTGATTATAAATGGGCATTTTGAGTCGGTGTAAAACTGGCAATATTGCCTCAGTGCTACAAGGATGGACAACCACAACTTGAACAATGCCAATGTGTAAGGAACAAATAAATTACAAGATAAAAATAAATGTATGTATATACACATACAATTATATATTAAAGCTAGTACAATAATAGTTAATAGTAAAATGCTCTTGGCTGTGGTTTTATATTGTATCAAGTCAACGTATTGCCGGTGTATCCGGCAATACATTATTTTGCACACATCACTGATGGCCATGGGGAGCCCGTGCAGGTTCCTAAGAACCTCTTCTGGGAGAAGGCTGAGGATCCCAAAGGCTGTGAAAGCTCGACACAGACTGAGCTTCTTCCCCTCAGCCGCCTGGCTGATCAATGCCTCAGGCCCCCCCCCCCCCCCCCCCCCTGCCCCCAAGTGACACTGGCACAATGACATTGACTGCACTGCACTAGTCCGTACTGGATCTCTGCACACTTCACTTTATATTATATATATATATATATATATATATGTATTTTATTATTGATTAATCCCCCACTGCACTGTTTCGTTTCTTGTCTGTGTTGGTGTTTGTTTACTGTGAAAAAAGAAAGAATGCATACACTGTATTGCTGCAACAATTACCAATGTGTTTTACACAAATGGCTCAATAAAGGAATCTGAATCTGAATCTGAATCTGAAGTGGGGTGACATGGGCTGACTTCGGTAGGTTTGAGATCAGGCGGGCCGCTGCGTTCTGAATGAGTTGAAGAGGCTTGGTGGCAGTGGCCGGGAGGCCAGCAAGCAGTGCGTTGCAGTAGTCGAGACGGGAGATGACTGTTGATTGGACGAGGAGTTGGGTGGCTTCTTTTTGTCAGGAAGGGGCGGATCCTTCTGACGTTGCTCAGGAGGAATCTGCAGGTTCTGGTTGTCGCTGCGATGTGAG
This sequence comes from Notolepis coatsorum, assembly GCF_963971535.1. Taxonomy (NCBI): domain Eukaryota; kingdom Metazoa; phylum Chordata; class Actinopteri; order Aulopiformes; family Paralepididae; genus Notolepis; species Notolepis coatsorum. The sequence continues at coordinate 31,590,221 of NC_140175.1, read as the reverse complement.
CGGAGAAGTTCAACTGGTCGTCAAGGACAACACCAAGGTTCCTGGCGGTCGGGGACGCGGTCACAGTTGAATTCTCGACTGTGATATAATAATAATAATTCTCTAAGCCACCCAGGCGCAGCGGACTAAGCCACCCAGTACACCAACGCGAGAGACACTGGTATCGAATCCGGCTGTCAGAGTTGCCTCCGGCTTGGCCGGCCGTCATACTGATACGATTGGCAGAGTTAGCGGGTGGGAAGCCGTGGGGTGGTATTCTGGTCGTTGTAAACAGCGACTCCTACAGGTCGGTCAGGGCGCCTGGACACGAGGGGAGGATGGGGTGAGGGTAGTGTGACCTCCCACACGTTACACTTCACCAATGAGAGTCCGCTGCTGGCTGTCTCCTATGTCTCGGAGGAAGCATCTTATAGACTTCAGGGCTCCCTAGACCGACCAGTGGGGCGCACATGCGAGCAACGACCAGGAAGGGGAGGGGGGGAATTGGCACAACGACTAAATTGGGATGGAGAAAAACACAGAAAAACAGGAGGAGAAAAAGTGGATACATTTTTTTTTTATAATTCTCTAACCACATCTAATATGTGATTTTTGACATGATTGTATTATCTCCTATATATCTTTGACATTGATGGTATCAAAGAGCATCTGGTATTAGATATTTCCAGGTGCAACAGACATTATAATGTATTCTTGTCATGTTTTCTATGTACTCTCATAGGTAAAACATTTTTAAATAATAATAATCAAATAAAAAACAAGAACATTTCTATATCTTGTCCCCATTTCATGATTCACTGTAGTGAATCTGTGAGGTATTGTGTAATCTTATCTAACAAAAATATACTCCTTTTCCAGACTAGCAGCTTAGTCCACATCGTAGTATTCCACCTACCTCACCTCGCAGGGACTTGTGAGACAATCTAACACTGTCCCTGTGTGTGTCCTCACTCACACACTTCCAGTGCCTTTCTCTGCTTATTGTAGCGCTTGCTCAGTCCGACTGCAGGCTGTCCCAGCATTGTGTGTGTGTGTGCGTATGTATGTGAGTGTGCGTGCGTGCATGCATGCGTGTGTGTGTGTGTGTGTGTGTGTATGTGTGTCAGTCATCTGGCCTGGTCTCTGAGGTCCTAGTCAGCTGGTGGCTCCATTCACATCTGATCTGTGGCACAGCTGACAGGCCCAGTCAGAAAACCTTAGAGAGAGAGAGAGAGAGAGAGAGAGAGAGAGAGAGAGAGAGAGAGAGAGAGAGAGAGAGAGAGAGAGAGAGAGAGAGAGAGAGAGAGAGAGAGAGAGAGAGAGAGAGATGGAGAGAGAGATGTGTGTGTATGTGTGTGTGTTGTAAGGCCATTGAATAACACACAGGAATATTAATACAGTAATACAGAGTCTGATAGAGAGCAGTGTGCTCAAAGCGTCACTTCTTCTGTGGTGTGAATACATTGACTTCATCGGGAGCTCCCAGTGTGCAAACCCTTCTTCCTGTCATGATACAGAAATATGTCATACGAGTGTCAGGTGTATTTGAGTTAGATGTCAGCTTTACCCAAAGGTCACACTTCACAACAAATAGAATAATTTGGTATTGATACAGAAACGCAGCTGATTTCTTCCATCATTTGGATTATGTAGGACTGGCTTCACCAACGTGGTTTTAACAATTGAAGGAGGATTTATTTTGTACTATTTTTATTTTTGTAACTGCTGGTTTATTAAATATTATACAGTAGAGAGGTAGGAGCGGTACGCACCCAAGCCCACTGGGAGACATGTATCTGTCTAGGACCAGGAAACCAGCCCCTAAAGTGTTAACCATCTGTGATTCAATCTAAATAGCCTCCATGGACTGTGTTTTGTTTGCTTAACATAATACGATTTGATTTTCCTTGATTCCAATCTCATTTGCACATTGGGGCGAGTATCTATCATACGAGATAACTAGCGTAACAGTAAATAGCAACAACAATCACAAGGTATCTAGGTAGTCTAATTTGTTTCTGTCTTAAAGATATTCAATATTTGTCACATTAGGTGCAAACAATTCATTTACATTTTCTTTAGTTTTTAGTTCAAGTTCACTGACCTAAAAAAACACTTTACATTGCATTGCTATTCTTTCTGCTTTTTGATTGCTATAGACTTAATTGCAATTATAGCGATTGTTAAATTACTTTCTAAGTCGCTCAATGCCCAGCATATAAATGTAATGGAAAGGGAAATACCCACATCGTATCAATCCTTCACATGTCTGTTGTGCGTTTCAACTAAGGCTTGAGCCTTAATTAATAATTATCTAACCACATCTAACCATATATCTAATTTTACATGGTTTTGACATTATCTCCTATATATCTTTGACCTTGATGGTATCAAACATCATCTGGTATTCGATATTTTAAATATATCCCGCGTTCTCAAGGGTGTTTTAATAAGAGGTTGTTATCTTTGGAGCTGTCAACACCTCCACAATACAACCTCCAGGGGTTCTTGGATTGGAGAAATACTCTTACAATATCACTGTGGTGCCATAAAATATATATATATATATATATATATATATATATATATATATATATATATATATATATATATATATATATATATATATATATATATATATATATATATATATATATATATATATATATATATATATAATATGAGATGATTATGATACAGTATCAGTGTTAAGTGAACAGGTTTCTGGGTTTAATAAGCTTCACTGGGGCCTTTTGAACACGTTATGATTGGATTGATACAAAAAATACATACAGAAAAAAAATAGTATTGGCTTAGATGATAAATGCTTTGGCCTTTTGAAGTGACCATGTTATGATATTATACATTATAGTGGTGTAATGATAAAACATTATGCCATGATATTATGAAGTATTGATGAGAGTATCAATGAATGAAGAGGGGTTTTCAGTTGATTCGGTAGAAGACAGTATTAGATATGATGATTGACCTTAATGTCCTTAAATAATCACCAGCTTTAATGAGACAGATAGAAGCAGGATATGAGATTATATACTGTTCATTTAAATAAACAATTTGTACAAGTGCAGGCTATAGTAACACAACCTTGGACCACACAGCGTATACCTCTCAGTGTATCACCTAATATAACTAAAGAATATCGGATAGAATTGAATTATTCCCACGTGTTGCCAGGCCATTGTGCGCTGGGTCAAGTGACAAACCAGCAGTTCTATAAGTGGCCATTAAGACCAGTGAGGAGACACTCCAGATGAGCGGCAGCTCTGGGCTTCTGAGAGGTGCTGCTGCCCACACACCACTCGCCTCTAGAGCCTGGTGCCCACACACCACTCGCCTCTAGAGCCTGGTGCCCATCCAGATACAGAGCCAGTCGTAACACACCATGTGTAGCCTTCCATGGCTTGTCAGTCAGTGTGCGCGCTAGTGTTCCCGTCCATGGCTCTGTCTGACTCTACACTATACTTCACCTTCATGGTCCTGTAGAGAGAGGGAGGGAGGGAGGGAGGGAGGGAGGGAGGGAGGGAGAGAGAGAGAGAGAAAGAGAGAGAGAGAGAGAGAGAGAGAGAAAGAGAGGGAGGGAGGGAGGGAGAGAGAGAGAGAGAGAGAGAGAGAGAGAGAGAGAGAGAGAGGATAGAAGGGTTGGTTATATCTAAGGGTTAAACTTTATTTTGCTGCTGTGTGTGCGTGCGTGCGTGTGTGTGTGTGTGTGTGTGTTTGCATGCGCGAAAGAAAAAAAAGCAAGAAAGAGAGCGAGAGAGAAAGCTGTAGCCACAGCTAGCTATCTGAACAACGGGGTTCTCACTGTGGCCGAGCGGCAGCCCGGTAATGGAGCTAATTTGCGCTTCCTTCCTCTCAGTGCTGTGGATTAACAGGGATTTGATGCCTGGTCAGGAGGGGCAGCCTGGCAGAGGCACAGCTGAATGTCTCGACGACGCAGAGAGGAAGGGGGAGCTAAGCTGCAGAAAACATAACCTGGGCAATATGAATTAATAATGGGCCGAGGAGGCCAGGCAACCAGAACGCTCCAGAAGCCTCACAAAATGTCACCCTAAAAAGACAAACCGTAACCTCATCCTTCGTTCTAAACCCCAGAGTAATTCAGACCGCAAATACAGACCAAAAGTAATTTCTTCAGTTATGATTTTTTATTTATATTCTTATTTTTCTTTTTCTTTTTTTTTTATTATAAAAAAAAAAGATTAAGATCATTGGGTCTCATTAAGGACCCAAGGACTTACGACAAAAATGGCTTTCTCTTAGGACCATTTGAGACCTTTTCGGGCCGATTTTGGGATTCACCAACCATCCCAATAAAACATATATAATTAATATTATAATATATTGTCTATATTCATGTCTTGCCCGAAAAGGTCTCAAATGGCCCTAAGAGAAAGCCCTTTTTGTCGTAAATCCGTTGGAGAATGAGACCAGCGACTTTGGGTTTGAAGAAAGTGAATACTCTCCTTGCTTGTATCTGAGTTCTATCTACTTCTATCCATTATCAAAACCACATCAAAAGAAAATAATTCTGGTTATTTTTCAAATGGCTCATGAATAGCCTATTTCATATATTTCTTTTATTAACCTGATTATTATTATTTTTTCAATAGACTAAACTATTCATTTATATGTTAAAGCTCTGTATTGTTTATTATTTTTGGTGTACGTGCGTTCCTAACTTCTTACACGTGTGTGTGTGTGTGTGTGTGTGTGCGTGTGTGTGCGTGTGTGTGCGTGTGCATGTGTGTGTGCGTGTGTGTGTGCATACATGCATGACCTCACACGTGCGTATACATGTGTGTTATTCTAGTTGTGTGTGTGTGTGTTTGTGCCTGTTGTGTGTGTGTGTGTGAGAACACTATAGCTATTCACCCTGACGTATGAGACAGGGGCTGTGAACCTCTGTGTGACCCCGGTCTGCCCGGCCCTGGTCTGTACTGTCGTGTTCTGTTCTGTCCTGTTCTGTCCTGTTCTCCCTCCCCGTGTCTCTCCTCTCTGTCCTGTTCTCCCTCCCCGTGTCTCTCCTCTCCTCCAATCCTTTAAACCCCCGGCTACTCGCTCTTTACAACCACATTAAAATACCAGGGATTTTTGTTTGTGTGTGTAATACGCACGCTCGTCCATGCTCAGGGAGACTCGGGGGTGAAGAGGTCAGAGGTCAGCGTGGCGTGGCTCAGCTCCAAGTACAGCCTGTACGTCCGGTGCCCCTAGTAAAACCACAGGCAGGGATCTTTGACCCTTTTTTATATTTTCTTAAATTTTTTTGTGTGTGATTTTTCTGCTTTATTATACGGTGGTCACTGGAGAAAGAGAGGAGAGATGGAAGAGAGACAGAGGAGGTGGCTTGGGGGACACAAGTTGTTTGAATTGAACCCGCGACATTGTCAGTGCATGGCGTGTGCCATAGTTCACTGGGCCACAGAGACGGTGTACATCTCAGTTCTCAGGTGTGTTTGTATGTATTTTGCTCTTGAAGATGAGAATAGGACATGAGGTCTTGCAGGTGGAAAAGCATTTTACAAAGTCCTCATCCCAACGTGGGTAAAAATTATTTTTATATTTCACGAACGCCAGTGTTTACAGAAAATGCAATCCTGTAAAACATTTTACAGACTGAAAATGTATTAAAGTCTTGTCATAAGATCTAAATGTCGGTACCACTTTTTTTTCTCCCACAGTATTCATTTGGGAATCTTTGTAATCGAGAACAAATTTGACAATGGAAAAATAAGTAAATGTAAAATTGGAACATTTTGTTTCGGTTTATATGTGGGATTGATTCTGATGTCACGGACAACACCACGACTGTGGTTAGATCGAACACATACCATTGTAGCCTATGGGTGTTGTGTATTATATATATTTTTTTACGTATTTAATTTAGTATTTACTGCATATGTCTGTAGCCTGTGGATATTGTACATATACACAGTCATTTTGTCACATTGATTTAAGGAATGGTTGCATCACATATATCACATACAGTCGTCTACACACCCAGAAAAACAGGTTCATCATAGCATCTATCACCGGCGGTGCACATTTTTGGCAGAGCGTATTTTTGGCAAAAAGGTACAACCCCACACAAAAGGCGTCACATTGCACCTATTTTTTCTACTAGAGTACATTTTTCCTTTAATTCCTTTTGAATTGTATGTCATGTCGGATGGGTTTCATGTTGAGATAGCATTAAATAAAGATGACATACTGTACAATTCAGGGGGGAGTGGAGGTTCGGTTTAGGGTCCCAGTGTTTGTAAAGGTTTCACAGGGATGCATTCAATGTCACATTTTTATTTATTTTTATACACCGTGAGATATTGTGTGTGTGTGTGTGTGTGTGTGTGTGTGTGTGTGTGTGTGTGTGTGTGTGTGTGTGTGTGTGTGTGTGTGTGTGTGTGTGTGTGTGTGTGTGTGTGTGTGTGTACACACATGCGTGTATGTATGTGTGTGTGTGTGTGTGCACATCTTTTTTAAGATTTTAAAAGTATGCAAGAAAATATATGCATCATTCTGCATATCTGTGCTTGTCAGTGCAGGCAAAGGTTTGTACGTATGTTTGCGTGTATGTATGTACTATGTATATATACATGCATGTGTACAGTACATACTTGTGTTAGTGTGTAGTGTGTGTGCGTGTGCGCGTGCGTGCATGTGCGTGTGCGTGTGTGTGTGCATGTGTGGGCGTCTTTGTATATGTGCCAACTCTGTCCAGCTGGCAGCGGTCGTAGCTGAAGCCGAGACCGCTGTGTGTCACACACACACACACACACACACACACACACACACACACACACACACACACACACACACACACACACACACACACACACACACACACACACACACACACACACACACACACACACACACACACACACACACACACACACACACACACACACACACACACAGAGACACAGACACACGGCCCTACTATGTAGGCCTGTAATTATCAACCTCCCTTGCCATGACTACTGCAGTGGCCTCTATTCAGCCTTTCACCACATTGGACTATACACGCTTGATTTCAACCCCTAGCCGCACACACGCTTGATTTTCTTCACCGCAAATGAATGACACACGCTCCCTAAAAGCCCTTCAGTCCATCTTGTGCGGCTGCACAGGCCACAGAACTAAATTACACAGGCCCGTATTTTGACATTTATCTTGGCTCAAGTCTTCATGTTTTATAAAAAGAAAATTACTGTAAAAATAGACTACTTTTTAGGATGAGTTGACATGTTGTAAATATTAATAAAAAAAAGAAAACATGTCTGCTGGCCTCTACCATTCACCTTGTCGTTTCTACTGCTGTTGTGATCAGCTGTATATACCTGAACAAGTCGGTTTATATTACCCCTCCATTATATATTTTTCTGTAGTAAAAAAAATAAAATAAAGGTTGATTGATGAATAAACTCTAAATACATAGAGTTGAGAATGAATTGTTACTATATAACACATTTCTGTATATATTGCAGTAGGTGTATAGCTGAGAGACAGAGGTGGGTATAGTCTTTCTACCTGCATATATATATTCTCAGCCAAACCACTGTTCTGAATGGACAAACTGAGGACAAATCTGGTTAAAAGTGTCTCGTCTAAACATAAGCTCAGCAAACCTTGACAAAACAGTGCATATAAATACATTTCAAATACAGAAGGAACCCTCGATTTGTCTTCCATTTCAAATGATCCCGAGGGCCTTTTTCTAGTTGTCTCACAAGGTAAAGCAAGCTCTCGAAAAAAACGAGTTCATTTTAAGTATTTGAAAAACCATATTACACACATCCATGTTTTGGCCATGTCTGAAGCCTGCCTCCTTTAGTGGGTTTAGAGTTGTGCAGGAAGAGAAGAATGAAAGGGAGTTATTTGGCACAGCCAGATCGTGTAGCACAAAGTGGGACTCGCTGTGCGTGGATCCATGCAAAGCATAGCAGATGTCTGTTTGGTCCCATACAAAGCGCTGGGAAATTAATGCTAGCTAGATCATCAGAGCACCGAGCTTCATACATACGGTTGAATCTTCAGGCCCAAGTGCATTGGGAAGCGCCTGTCGTGTGCATTTTCAAGTATATCAATTGTTTTAAATGGCTGAACACGCACCCAAAAAACACAGTGCGTGTTCAACTGTTGCATGTCAACTACCTTGACACCAACTACTTCAAACTTTTTTTCAGATTTTGGAGCGTCAAATAAGGACCCAGCCACCAATTCACGGCTGTTTGAGGAGATTACTTGACTTGTTTGTTTGTGTACACAATCCTTCTGTTTATGAAAAAAGAGTGTTTGAGGCTTCAGTAATCACTGACCTGTTTGTAGGCAAAGTCAATGTATTCATTCAGGGATGGAAATTTCGTTCAGTTACCCTGATGCTAAACAAGCTTGTATCAACTGCCCTACCCAACTAGTTAAAAAAAGAAAATCTCAAAATACAGCAAGCAGACCTGTTAGACCAGGCTTGTAAAAAGCCTCTTTATACCGGTACTTAGTTTTTTATCATGTCGCTATTGCATAGCATATCAGATAGAATCGGCGTAATTGTGCAGTTGAGACAATTAAAAGGCTAAGGTCTACAGTCACATTGTATTACAAAAATAAAGGTTGATTGATGAATAAACTCTAAATACCTAGAGGTGAGAATGAATTGTTACTATATATAACACATTTCTGTATATATTGCAGTAGGCAATATAACTCCTGTTAATAATCGATGATCATCAGGGCATAATCGTCGTAAAATTTGCGAGTGACCTCAACCTAAAAGCTGGATTCTACCCCCAGATTCCAATCATAGCACGATCCTGGCATGGAAGGGCATATTCGAGCAGAATGGTTTCAAATATAATTTATTTTAAATGATATATATTTGGCTCATAAAATAATGCTAGCTGTGCTCATGTAAGGGGTAATGACCTCTCTCCTAATTGCCTCAGCATCAACACGTAGCCTAAGCTAGCTACAGGCCACAGGTGCTACAGGCTACCAAAAGTATCACCGCTAGCCCAGGGCCTTCAAAATAAAGACTATCAGACGTATTGCGGACTACTGTAATTGCAGAAGCCATGTCCTCCGGTTTCACTATTCCAGTAAAGTTTCAGTTTGTTTTCTCGAATCAATCTTCATAGACCTGATGTTTATCAGGTGTTGTGTATTTAAATGTGCCATGAGTCTTTCCAGTCCCCTGTGGAGGTGTGATAAGTCCCACACCCAAACAAATAAGACGCTCACATCATTTTCCAAGGACCGCAAGAGAGTGAAAGTGAAAGTAAATAAAACTTTGCTTAGAAAAAGGCACCCCGCTGCTGCACACTTAATACAGCAGCACCAAACCTACTGCCTGTTCTGTAGTGAGGGGCCTTTCAAATCTGGTGCCTGCAGTGCACCGTAGACGCACCAAATGAGGCGTGTCAAATGAGGGGCGTCAAATATTGCTTTCAGTGCGCTGATCATGTGTTAAAATTCACTGATAAACTAAACTTGACCTTCGCTATAGTGAAACGAATGAATGATTTCAAATGAGTGAGTGAGTGAGTGAGTGAGTGAGTGAGTGAGTGAGTGAATGTTTCAATGAACGAGTGAATGAATGAACAAGCTGTCCAATGAATTAATTGATTGATCGAAGAATAATGAATGCTCTCAGGGAGGTTCTTTTTAGTTCTAATGATTTACCTCTCTTCTCCTCCCTCCTCTATTCTTCTCCCCTCCTCTCCTCTCCTCTCCTCTCCTCTCCTCTCCTCTCCTCTCCTCTCCTCTCCTTCTCCAGGTAAACCAGAGAGAGGCTCCTACTCCTATGGCAGAGAGTCCAATCCACACTGTCACCAGGTCAGTTTCCCATGGATTACCATAATCGTTGCAATCTGTTGTGTACCACACCATGTTTCTCAAGGCTGTTTCATGCAACATGTGCTGCACACAAATGCACTGACACCCGCACGTTTTTATTTCTGATCATTTAAATACATTCAGAGACGTTCACTTCATCACCAGCAACTTCATACATAAGTCAGCTCAGCGGTTGATAGGACCCTATTCTGTACAAGCTTATTTTGCTTTATTTATTTAGTTATGGCATTTTTCCTTAAATATTGAATATATAATAATATACTTTTTTGTATGTATGTACTCAGCAGTTTAAAATCTTGATTTTAGATATTTTCACCATTCACATTGTTTTAATAAATTATATTAATAATAATAATATTAATGAAACAGTTATAATTTTAAACGACAAACATCATAACTTTTAACTGTGTTTATTGTCAGTCGGAACCAGAATTACCAACAGGTGTTTTTTTCCTGTAAGTTATAACAAGTAGTTATTGGATAGTTTTATTTGAACTTTTTAGCTATGTTTATCATCCTTGGAACCGGCATTACCAACAGGTGTTTTGATGCCTATAATCAAGCGGCTTAAATCTGACTTTGTTCCAGTGTACTTCCGTACAGTAATCTCCCCGCAAAGCTCCTTCAGACCATATGCGTCGATTAGAATATGCACATTGATAATTAAGGAATTATACAGATGTTGCCGTTTGATTCCGCCGGCAGAATATTAAACAGAGGAAGGTTTGATATGCTCTGTAAATTTACTACCACCTCGCTTCTTGAAAGAAAGGTGCATGTGTGCTGTTCACATAGAGGCTGCTTGTAATGTTACACACAACCGTGCTAAAATAAACCATTTTCTTCAATTGTTAATTGATAGAGGATTATGTCCTTATACTACTACCTTATATCTTGCTAATATGTCTATACAACTATTATGCACTCAGAGTGACACTCAAGTTCGACACTATTTGTAGTATTTGACGAACAATGCCACTGACTCTTAGCTGCCAGAGATGTGCCTTTCCTGCTGACTTGTTGTTCACAATTTGTAAGTTGCTTTGGATAAAAGCGTCAGCTTAAATTGCTGAATATATTTTAATGTTTTTGTGGCGATGGTTTTGAAATTGATATATTTTGACATCTGACAAGGCTGCGGTGTCAGAAAAGGAGCTAAAATTTGTCCAGAAGCCTTGGACTGGAAAGAAATTCAATACAAAATAAATAATAATAAAAAAGAAAAGAAAATCGAATCTTTTCTACCAGTCTACCAGATCTCAAGGTGAACTGGAATGAGCAGTAACGTCCTTTGTCCCCTCCAAGAAACCCGGACATAGAATGAGACACTATTCAGTTTTTCCGTCAAGCGTGAATAATTTTTAGGACTTCAAGGGTACGGAGGCTTGTAAGCACCTTCCTGCATGGCCTTTTTATCCGGCACTGTTTGGCACAAGGACATAGTGTGGTAGGATGGTGTCCCTGACGGCTTCTGCGCTCACACACACACACACACACACACATACAGACACACATACACACACACACACACACACACACACACACACACACGCATCGTCATATAAAACACACACACATGCACACACACACACGCATCGTCATATAAAACACACACACATACACACACACACACGCATCGTCATATAAAACACACACACACATGCATACAGTGTGCACAGACACACACACATAGTAATATAAAACACACACATGCACACACACACATACACATACACACACATACAGTGTGCACTGCACAGACACACACACACACACATTGTCATATAAAACACACACACATGCACATTGCACACACACACATGGACACACACACATAGTCATATAAAACACACACATGCACACACACACGCACACACATACACATCCAGCATTCCGGGCATTATTTGCCATTGTCCCCTGCCCTGGCATGCGCTGAGTGTGCCAGTCGTATGTGCGTAGCGTTCATTGAGGTCGAGGCATATTTCCAGGGGTGGAGTTAAATATAACTTGTATTATATACACACATTGGATGTCATATTCCATAGCTGTCGGTAATGAGGCTGATGGCTCATATATCCTCCACCCTCCTGCTCTCTCTCTTTTAAGCTATTAACTGGGATGGAAACGCTCCATGCTAGTAGCCAGAGAGCGCGTGGTTAAGTCCTGCTCAGACTGGGTAACTGTGAAACGATCCTCGCCAGCCAGGGTCTGAATGGAGCCCGATGGAAGATGGATGTGAAGGCGGCAGCCAAACTGGCACGGCTGGACCGCTGCCCGAAACCTTTTTACATCTCATCCCTGGCCATTAAGGGGAAAATACTGTCCTTATAAGTGAAAGGGAGAAAAGAAAAAGAAAAACGAAATGATAATACTTCAGAGGGAAATTAACTCAGATGCTCAGAGTAGGCTGCGTTCCAACCAATGACCCAGGATTATTCCGCAAACCCACTGGGTGCACTTCTGAGCTGTGCCAAGCCGTTTGGTAGCAGTGGTGTTTGGGAGTAGTTTGGGGCTTTTTTCTTTTTGTTCCTACAACCTAGTTTTGGTTTTAGTGCAGGTTGGCACTGTTTAACCTTGATGATTTACGAGTATCTGAAACCAGTGCTAAAGCTGGTTAGTTGTTATGTCAGTATGATAAAGGGGATTCTAAACATTGGCACTGAACTTATTTATGGGTTTAGCTTTGTTGTTGTTGTTGTTGTTGTTGTTGGTATGATTGGTTTTAATTATTTTATCAAGTAAGGTTGAACAGCCATTTTATTTCATTGACCAGTATGTAGTCATGCGTTTTTATATCTATTGAATTGCTTATATACAATGTATATAATATTTCTATTGTGTGTGTGTGTGTGTGTGTGTGTGTGTGTGTGTGTGTGTGTGTGTGTGTGTGTGTGTGTGTGTGTGTGTGTGTGTGTGTGTGTGTGTGTGTGTGTGTGTGTGTGTGTGTGTGTGTGTGTGTGTGTGTGTGTGTGTGTGTGTGTGCGCGTGTGTGCGTGTGTGTTTGCTAAGACTCGGCATTGGTCTGTGGAGATCGCCAGTCTATGCACTAGGGTAGCTAAGCAGTCTATTGTGAACATCACTTGCGGAGAGGGGGATGGGGAAGCCTGGCATGGTACCAAGGTACCGACGTACCCCAACCCCCCACAAACCCTCAGTGTCACTCGGCTATGCTGCCGGAATAAACAGCGGCCAGCCGGCCTCCGCGGCAGCGTCATGGACCATCTTTGTGTAGTTGTATGTCACCAAGCTTAAAGCCTAAATTATGATTATTATATTGAAGAGACGTATATCGCTGACCTTGATATACTGACCTCACGTTCGCATACTGCTCAGGATCCTAGCATAATTTTTGTGAGTCTGGTTTCACCTACAGATTCTTAGCAATGCCATCTTAGCTCGCAGTGACATTAAGAGGACATAATGTGCTTTTGAGAACAGTGGCACATTCAGATGACATCAGTATTGTGTATTTGATGCAGCTCATGTTTAGCTCATAGTGTAACCATGTTGACTGTAGCGGTAGCTTCATTAGCTTCAGCATGTTTAGCTCATAGTGTAACCGTGTTGACTGTAGCGGTAGCTTCATTAGCTTCCGCATGTTTAGCTCATAGTGTAACCGTGTTGACTGTAGCGGTAGCTTCATTAGCTTCAGCATGTTTAGCTCATAGTGTAACCGTGTTGACTGTAGCGGTAGCTTCATTAGCTTCAGCATGTTTAGCTCATAGTGTAACCGTGTTGACTGTAGCGGTAGCTTCATTAGCTTCAGCATGTTTAGCTCATAGTGTAACCGTGTTGACTGTAGCGGTAGCTTCATTAGCTTCAGCATGTTTAGCTCATAGTGTAACCGTGTTGACTGTAGCGGTAGCTTCATTAGCTTCAGCATGTTTAGCTCATAGTGTAACCGTGTTGACTGTAGCGGTAGCTTCATTAGCTTCAGCATGTTTAGCTCATAGTGTAACCGTGTTGACTGTAGCGGTAGCTTCATTAGCTTCTGCATGTTTAGCTCATAGTGTAACCGTGTTGACTGTAGCGGTAGCTTCATTAGCTTCCGCATGTTTAGCTCATAGTGTAACCGTGTTGACTGTAGCAGTAGCTTCATTAGCTTCAGCATGTTTAGCTCATAGTGTAACCGTGTTGACTGTAGCGGTAGCTTCATTAGCTTCCGCATGTTTAGCTCATAGTGTAACCGTGTTGACTGTAGCGGTAGCTTCATTAGCTTCAGCATGTTTAGCTCATAGTGTAACCGTGTTGACTGTAGCGGTAGCTTCATTAGCTTCAGCATGTTTAGCTCATAGTGTAACCGTGTTGACTGTAGCGGTAGCTTCATTAGCTTCTGCATGTTTAGCTCATAATGTAACCGTGTTGACTGTAGCGGTAGCTTCATTAGCTTCCGCATGTTTAGCTCATAGTGTAACCGTGTTGACTGTAGCGGTAGCTTCATTAGCTTCAGCATGTTTAGCTCATAGTGTAACCGTGTTGACTGTAGCGGTAGCTTCATTAGCTTCAGCATGTTTAGCTCATAGTGTAAACGTGTTGACTGTAGCAGTAGCTTCATTAGCTTCAGCATGTTTAGCTCATAGTGTAACCGTGTTGACTGTAGCGGTAGCTTCATTAGCTTCAGCATGTTTAGCTCATAGTGTAACCGTGTTGACTGTAGCAGTATAGCTTCATTAGCTTCAGCATGTTTAGCTCATAGTGTAACCGTGTTGACTGTAGCGGTAGCTTCATTAGCTTCAGCATGTTTAGCTCATAGTGTAACCGTGTTGACTGTAGCGGTAGCTTCATTAGCCTCAGCATGTTTAGCTCATAGTGTAACCGTGTTGACTGTAGCGGTAGCTTCATTAGCTTCAGCATGTTTAGCTCATAGTGTAACCGTGTTGACTGTAGCGGTATAGCTTCATTAGCTTCAGCATGTTTAGCTCATAGTGTAACCGTGTTGACTGTAGCGGTAGCTTCATTAGCTTCAGCATGTTTAGCTCATAGTGTAACCGTGTTGACTGTAGCGGTAGCTTCATTAGCTTCCGCATGTTTAGCTCATAGTGTAACCGTGTTCACTGTAGCGGTAGCTTCATTAGCTTCCGCATGTTTAGCTCATAGTGTAACCGTGTTGACTGTAGCGGTAGCTTCATTAGCTTCCGCATGTTTAGCTCATAGTGTAACCGTGTTGACTGTAGCGGTAGCTTCATTAGCTTCAGCATGTTTAGCTCATAGTGTAACCTTGTTGACTGTAGCGGTAGCTTCATTAGCTTCAGCATGTTTAGCTCATAGTGTAACCGTGTTGACTGTAGCGGTAGCTTCATTAGCTTCAGCATGTTTAGCTCATAGTGTAACCGTGTTCACTGTAGCGGTAGCTTCATTAGCTTCCGCATGTTTAGCTCATAATGTAACCGTGTTGACTGTAGCGGTAGCTTCATTAGCTTCCGCATGTTTAGCTCATAATGTAACCGTGTTGACTGTAGCGGTAGCTTCATTAGCTTCCGCATGTTTAGCTCATAGTGTAACCGTGTTGACTGTAGCGGTAGCTTCATTAGCTTCAGCATGTTTAGCTCATAGTGTAACCGTGTTGACTGTAGCGGTAGCTTCATTAGCTTCAGCATGTTTAGCTCATAGTGTAAACGTGTTGACTGTAGCAGTAGCTTCATTAGCTTCAGCATGTTTAGCTCATAGTGTAACCGTGTTGACTGTAGCGGTAGCTTCATTAGCTTCAGCATGTTTAGCTCATAGTGTAACCGTGTTGACTGTAGCAGTATAGCTTCATTAGCTTCAGCATGTTTAGCTCATAGTGTAACCGTGTTGACTGTAGCGGTAGCTTCATTAGCTTCAGCATGTTTAGCTCATAGTGTAACCGTGTTGACTGTAGCGGTAGCTTCATTAGCCTCAGCATGTTTAGCTCATAGTGTAACCGTGTTGACTGTAGCGGTAGCTTCATTAGCTTCAGCATGTTTAGCTCATAGTGTAACCGTGTTGACTGTAGCGGTATAGCTTCATTAGCTTCAGCATGTTTAGCTCATAGTGTAACCGTGTTGACTGTAGCGGTAGCTTCATTAGCTTCAGCATGTTTAGCTCATAGTGTAACCGTGTTGACTGTAGCGGTAGCTTCATTAGCTTCCGCATGTTTAGCTCATAGTGTAACCGTGTTCACTGTAGCGGTAGCTTCATTAGCTTCCGCATGTTTAGCTCATAGTGTAACCGTGTTGACTGTAGCGGTAGCTTCATTAGCTTCCGCATGTTTAGCTCATAGTGTAACCGTGTTGACTGTAGCGGTAGCTTCATTAGCTTCAGCATGTTTAGCTCATAGTGTAACCTTGTTGACTGTAGCGGTAGCTTCATTAGCTTCAGCATGTTTAGCTCATGCTATTCATGAGTCATGGCATCAATGTTTGTCATCGCCCCTGTACAAGAGACATCCAATATGAAAGTAACTAAATGACACACACACACACACGCACGCACGCACGCACGCACACACACACACACACACACACACACACACACACACACACACACACACACACACACACACACACACACACACAGCCATGGATCGTATAACATCAGATGCTACATGACATTCCTATGAGGTCCATGCAAATGGTGGTAGATAGTTAGCATAGCCTGCTATGTGAGAAGGTCTTAAGGCCCTCCCATAGTCGAGCAGACTGTACACAGAGCAACTCCGCGGAGGTCCGCGCGGACTCAAAGGGAGTCAAAGCAGACCCACAGCAGAGTGCAAAGTGCGAAGCTCCTATTTTCTGACGCGCGGACGTCCGCTGAGATCAAAAGCTCAAAGAGTCCGTGCGGACCTCCGCGGAGTCTGCTCTGTGTACAGTCTGCTCGACTATGGGAGGGCCTTTACTGGACTAATAACCAACTACTCTTAGTGACTGTCTGATGACCACATGGCACACCAGCATGACAGAAACACACAACGTTGGCGCACGCACACACACACACACACACACACACACACACACACACACACACACACACACACACACACACACACACACACACACACACACACACACTGATTTATGATAGTAGTATGGTCTCTCTAGAGGCGTCTGGCTGCCGGTTGAGACCAACTATCAAGGGACAAACTGTCTGTATGAGCAGAAAGAAACTAATCAGCTGGATGAGGGAATGATAGAGAAAGATGGGAAGAGAAACAAATACACATCTATTCTTCCTTTTGATCACTCCATCCTTTCTCTCCATCTATGTCTCCTCTCCTCTCCCCCCTGTACTCTCATTTCCTCTTCCCCCCTGTCCTCTCCTCTCCTCTCCTTTCCTCTTCCCCCATGTCCTCTTCTCTCCTTTCCTCTTCCCCCTCTCCTCTCCTCTCCTCCTCTCCTGTCCTCTCCCCCCTCTCCTCTCCTCTCCTGTCCTCCTGTCCTCTCCTCCTCTCCTCTCTTCTCCTCCTGTCCTCTCTTCTCCTCTCCTCTCCTCTCCTCTCCTCTCCTCTCCTCTCTTCTCTTCTCCTATCTTCTCATGTCCTCTCCTCCTCCTGTCCTCTCCTCTCCTCCTATCCTCTTCTCTTCTCCTGTCCTCTCTTCTCCTCTCCTCTCTTCTCTTCTCCTATCTTCTCATGTCCTCTCCTCCTCCTCTCCTCTCCTCTCCTCTCCTCTCCTCTCCTCTCCTCTCCTCTCCTCTCCTCTCCTCTCCTCTCCTCTCCTCTCCTCTCCTCTCCCCTCCTCTCCTCTCCTCTCCTCTCCTCTCCTCTCCTCTCCTCTCCTCTCCTCTCCTCTCCTCTCCTCTCCTCTCATCTTCTCTCCCCTCCTCTCCTCTCCTCTCCTCTCCTCTCATCTCCTCTCCTCTCCTCTCCTCTCCTCTCCTCTCCTCTCCTCTCTTCTCTACTGTAAGACACCAAAGCGTTCCTTGCTTCCAGTTATCGCTCTAGAGATCAGTGGTGGGCCAGGGGCTCCAGCGAGCTGAGGCAGCACTCGTTGTGGAGTATTTGTTGGAGAGCAAAGCCTTTCCTATACACACATACAGTACACACACACACACGCACACACACGCACACACACACACACACACACACACACACACACACACACACACACACACACACACACACACACACACACACACACACACACATACATATATACATACATAGTCACACAGACACACAAATGCATATACACACACACACACGCACACACACACACACACACACACACATACACACACACACACATACACACATGTGCTCCTCTCAGTAAAAAGTGCTGAAAGCTCAGTTTTGAAGCCGTTACAGGTTATTGAGGGGCTTAGATGCTGCATTTACCTATTACCTATTAAAGAGGCTGGTGGATGCACACACACACACACACACACACACACACACACACACACACACACACACACACACACACATACACACACACACACACACCTACACACACCTACACACACACACCTACACACACACACACACACACACACACACACACACACACACACACACACACACACACACACACACACACACACACACACACACACAAACAAGGTGGGGAGCAGAGGAGGAAAGATTATCTGTAAGCTGTGAGAAATTGTGTCATTGCAACAGCTATCCTGCTTCCTGTGTGACCCGTCAATCAACCTCAAATTACACCTAAAAAGAACATTCAACAGGATATTTCAGGTCTCCCATAAAGTTGTAGTCAAGATTTACTTACATCTTTCTCGTTCCAAGCCCTCCGTGCTCGCAGGAGGACGTATTAATATTAATAGGCCTACTGTACTAGCAGTTGCAATGGGAAGTCTCTCTCGTTCCCTCTCCCCTATCTAGAGATGGACAGAGACCCTTCAGTAGCTGGTAGCCCGTTCAAGTGATTTACTGGTCTTGTGAATGGCTGGGGTTATTTAGTAGTCTGCCCGCTTCTCTCCATGTCTGTGGGTCGTCTGAGAGCACTGCTTTTCAGCTGTCGTTTGCTGGGGCCCCTTTCCTTTGTGGCCCGGCTTGGCACGGGTATGTCTGCCAGTCAGAGAGAGTGGTTGGCATGGATATGTATGCCAGTCTGTCTGGCAGGATTCTGAAAGGTCCTCGTTTGGGTTGGGTTCCTGATGCCTTGTCAGCCTTAAGTAGCTCTTTAGACCATTCCACATACAGTATATAGGCAATGTGAATAGCTGATGATGTCAAGTTCGATCCTGGGCTACGGGAATACTTAATACAGCTGCCCTATAGGGGGGTGTAGTGGTTACGTCATTTTCGTTTTTTCGTGTTCCACCCTCTGCCCATTTCTAAATCGTCTCATTTAAAACAAATAAAGCATGGACATTTGCATGGTGTACCTTTCTGTGCGTATTCATCCACAATCTATAGCTCGACGTGAAAATATTCGCAATTAATCGCAAAGGTAGCAAAATAACAACGTTTATGTTTTCGTTTCACTGAGAAACTACACTGCAACTCCTGGGCCCTCATTTATCAATAATGCGTAGAAAGTGTTCTATTTTAGTTCCTACTCACGGAATTTAGAAAAATCGGGATTTATCAACCGTGCGTGCACAGGTCGTACGCACACTCCGTGTTGATAAATACCATTGTTCTTACCGTCTATGCTCGTGCATGATTATCCATATATGGTAATGAAACACCCCCATGGGATGTGAAATAATGGACTAAGCCGAGCGAACTATGAGAAACTTCACTGAGAGCGAGATTGATCACAGAGGTCTAACCAACAAATTGAACGTATACAGCATTTCCCGTTGTGAACAATCTTATTTGGAAACATGACACACAGAATAATAGTATTTAGCGTTTTTTATTTTAAACAATATTTAATCATATGATTATAGATATTTTTAGAGAATAAATAAATCCAATGACGTTGTCAATTTCACAGACAACTCCGCCGAGGAGGAGGGAGCGTGTAGACTACCTTCGGTGCCAAGGATGTTGACCGACCTAGTCCTGCTACAGAACCAGCACATTGACAGAAATAAATGACAAGCTGCCCCGACATTGAGCACTGTAATGACTGAAATGAACGAGTCGCTGAAGCACACTGTATGTGCAACCCCAATGGAGAATACAAACTCGTAACCACTATTTTGCGCTTGCGTTTGCCATATACCACATATACTGCAAAATAAATGCCTTTTTTTGTTGAGGTTTTTTCAAGTTAGATAAAGACCTTGCAAGGGTAGACTTACTTAAAACTGCTGTCTGATCCTCTTGATTGAATTGCTGCTTTCAGCAGGCCAACTCTGCGCTCTACAATGCCTATTGTGCATGCGTGAGCCCGTGGTTTTGGTCAGAGTCATTATGGCTTCAGTGATAACCCCGATCTGCATTTAAGTGATGTTTAATTACAGATAATAATAATGCATAATAATGCAGGACCTGTCGCAGAGGTCTTTAATTGGCATGCAACGACACTCAATACACACACACACCGGAACACACACGCATGCATTGTCTTTAGGATCGCCGATGTGATACTCCTCTGCGCTTAAACCCATCCCGTCGTCCTCCCCCCAAGGGCAGCCGGGAGCAGACGAGGGCTGTGGCGTGAGCCACGCCGGGGACCATCCAAGTGCTCCTGCCCGTCTTCGTCACGGACGCGACAGTGTTAGCGATCTGTTGTTGTGCATGTTTTTCCATTGGGTTTATCTTATCGGGGGGGAACCCTTGCGAGCACGGGGAGAACATGCAAACTCCACACAGAAAGGCCTGGGAGATACCCCACCTGGGTACCTGGCAATGTGGCAACCTGGTCCCCAAGCGGGAATCGAACCCTGGACCTTCTTGCTGTGAGGCGACAGTGTTAACCACTACACCACCGTGCCGCCATGATACCCCAGTAATAACATTACAATTGAATTAAATACAATTAGGCCTGAATGAGTTGTGTTCCTCCTGGCCACCGGCAACGACATTATCAGCCAAATGCGCATCGCAGATTATCTGTACATTGACCGAGTGGAATCCTGTTCACATAACTGGATTTGTTTATTGATGGAGCTTTGAAAGCTACATGGGTACAGTCTATTGCTCCGATGATGTTGGGTAACCTGGCGTAAATCTTCTCTTGGCCTCGCCTGCTGTTATTATTGATATATGGATATTGTATGTAGTTGGGGGTTGGGGAAATTACGACATCCCAACACTGCGTTTGTTCCAACCGATCCAATTTGGGTCCCAAATTGCGGTACAAATCAAGGAGAATGTGTCTCGGTTAGCAGGACTCTACTTAATATTATTATGTTCTCTCTCTGCAAATAGACAGCCCTATCTCTGAAAACATCTGAGCGCACACCGCGAGAAGTATTCCTATAATTTCGCTATGAACCAGGCTGATTCATTCGGAAATACCTATTCCAAATGCTATTTATAGGTTTGACAATAATTACACTAATGTCGCTATTTTACAATTAACTATAATGAAATTTACGGGTCATATAGAACACGTCAGTGTTGAAACTAATGCATGAAACTAATTGAAATCGTATTCCGTCCGTCTGCAGTCTTTGTATACCGCTTGGTTGACGTGTACGCATGGTCTGAGCTGTGCGTAGATATAAGCACAATCTCAAGCACACGTTCATTTTGTACGCACCATTGATAAATGAGGGCCCTGCTTTAGTCACAGACCTAGGATCAGATTTCCCTTACATTCCATAAGCTTAACAATTCGTACATTGGGAAAATAACTGACCCTGCATCTGGGGCTAGTATCTCTCTGGTGATCATAACCATTCATCTCTAAAGCCAACCACCATTTTTACCAACCACGTTACCATATTGTATTTATATTTTAAATCGTATAACGTTATTTTGCTGCATATTAAATCACTGTAAATACTAATGTAAATCATTGTTTCGTTGTACATATTGTGTATAGTTTATAACGTTATTGGTTTTTATGTAACGTTAGTAGTAGCTAGCTAGCTTGCTAGCTGGCATTCCCGAAACTCCTCTACATGCCCCGATTTAAAATGGTTCTCTCCTCTGGTTGTCCTCACCAACAAAGTATTCTGCCAGGGAACTTATGGACACGACAGTAGACATTGCTAACGTCTAGTACGTTTAGCTAGGTAACACACGCTGTAGTTTGTAGTTTATTACACGCTAAACATCTCACATTTCCAAGATAATCCAGTCTTTTTTCATAGATTGCGAGATAAGACGTGTTATGTGCAATAAGCCCAAATCGTTCTGGTTCATTCCCTGAAACCCCAAATACTCACAAATCAAAGGTATATAACGTGTATATATGTACCTTCACAAAATCTTCAAGGGGGGGGGGGGGGGGTGGGGGGGGGGGGGGGGGGGGGGGGGGGGGGGGTCATTTTAACTCAAAACTGTGATCGTGTTTGCCAAGCATGTTTTTGTCCGGTGAAACACGTAACACGTAACGTTTCAGATTCGAGTCAAATAAACATAGAATATACCTACCTTAGCCAGAAGGTATTCCAAGAAGAAGAATTCCAAGTGATCGCATCGCCATCGCGATTACCAGTGTATATGTCTATACACGTTTCAATGGTAAAATACGCTTAGGCAACGAAATTTCTGGGCGATCAATGTTCGAGCAGGAGGAGGGGCCCCTACCAAGGAAAAAAAGAGGAGGCCGCGTATCAACACCAAGCCATTCCAGTTCAGACACAGATTATACTGCCACCTGGTGATAGTCGATCGGCATTGAAGTTCTAATGTATGTGAATGTGCCAAAGTGATGCAGATCGGCTCCGGGCAAGTCTGTAGAGTGGGGATCAAGTATCCAAAAATGTATTATTACGTGATTGGCACCCAACGCATGGCAGGCAAATGTGTAATATTACGTGGATGGCACTGATTGAGTTAACGACAAATTAAAAACCTTATAACTAGCTTTATTTCAACCAGAAATGCGCAAACAATAATGTTAGTGATAGGAATTTCCATGCGGCAGAATTGTTACAATAGGCCGATAATCCATTTTCCCAATGATGATCCCTATACGGGTGGAACAACCAGTGACGTCAGACTACACCCCCCTATAGGGGTGTTCTCTTAGAATAAATTGTTAAATGTTGGACCTTGGTGGAATTTTGGAGTCCTTAAAGGTTCTAAATGGAACCATTTTGCCATGTAGGCTTCTAAGAGTGTATTATATGAACCGTGATTGTGTTGAACCTTATATGGGGACAAATACTCAAGTATTGGTGACTACTTACTTAGGAATAGAAGAAAAGAGCATGTCTTTGCTCTGTGTTTATGTTATGTTATGCTAGGGATGTTGTCTTTTCTAGTTTTATTTTAGTTTAAACCCTCCTGGAAACCAAATGTTTACCTCTTTATAGTCTGCCTGTGAAATAATAGTAACGTTTCCATGATGATGTGACAAGTGACTATTGTTGTAGTGTAGACCTCCAAACTCTTATGACCCCTCAATTCTCTGGTAGCC
>NC_140175.1:31550097-31566763 GCF_963971535.1 Notolepis coatsorum | reverse complement strand
TCTCTCTCTCTCTCTCTCTCTCCTCTCTCTCTCTCTCTCTCTCTTCAGGTGTTGGTCATTTATCTTTGTTAATATCTGCTCTGTGTGCCAGCTGGGTACCCTAGCACAGTCAGCGCTGGTAAAAACAGACACTGTGTGTGTGTGTGCGCGTGTGTGTGTGTGCGCGTGTGTGTGTGTGTGTGTGTGTGTGTGTGTGTGTGATGTGTGTGCGTGCGTGCGTGCGTGCGTGCGGGAGAGAGATATACTGATGCGGGGCATGAGGGGTGGGAGGAGGGGAAAGGAAGAGATAGAGAGACATGAGACATGTGTTCCTCTACAAACCAGTCCAGTTGCCTGGGTGACCAGCCGGGCATGGGGCTTTAGAGGGGAATCAAAGCCCCTGATGTGGGGGGGGGGGGGGGGGGGGGGGGCGGACATCAATGAGATGCTTTTTGTTTTTAGTGGAACCCACCCCCCAAACCCAAACCATATCCCCCCAACTACACGCACACAAATCTCCCTTAATACAAGGGGACATGGGGGTGTTGAAGAGGGTGGCTGAAGTGGGTGCGTGGGTGCGTGTGTGTGTGTGTGTGCGTGAGTGTCCGTCTGTGTGACTGACTTTATTTAAGACAAGGGCCTTTTGTTTTAAGCAGGGGAAAGGCCCTGAGACTAGGGTAGCCCTTTAATTGGCCTACTTAGGGCCTGTTTAGCATGAGAAAGGCCTCCCCCCAGCCTAATAGCCCAAGCTACCCTTGTTGTGAGTGAGGGGTGCGTCGGGGGAGGGGGGTGATTCAGATTAGCCCCAAACCACCCCCCCCACCCCATCCCGCTCCGTTTTAAACGACACACTGCGCTAATTACTTTGCTGAAAAGCTGCGGAATAAACTAAACTTTCTTCAAGTATCAACGTTATTTTATTATTCCCGGGTGGGGTTGTTCTCAAGTCATCCTCCCGCGGCCCCTCCTCCATCTGTCTTTTCTCTTAAAAAATGTATTCAACTTTTCCCCCTTGTCGGTACGTCTCTTTTGACAGAACTTAACGAACCTAGATAGTAGATACCACTTGTTGTAGCTGAATCATTGAACTTAATTAGCAGCACATGTGTACACAAACTACACATTGCTAAGTTTGAGGGCGATGCATGCGTGCTTGTGTGTTTTGGTGTGTAGCCGGACTTGAGTGTGTGTGTGTGTGTGTGTGTTTTGGTGTGTAGCCGGACTTGAGTGTGTGTGTGTGTGTGTTTTGGTGTGTAGCCGGACTTGAGTGTGTGTGTGTTTCTCACGGAGAGAGACAGACGAGGAGAGTGAGTTAGTGTTCCAGTCATCAGCTCTCCAAGGCACTTTGAACTGAACTGAACACACTGGACACTATGGGTTGGTCTTATCCAGGTAATTAAAATGAAACGGCATCTTGTCATTTCGAATTATTTGTATCTTATTTCTTTTTATTTTATTTGAACTCTTTGTTGAGTTCAAGATTGTTAGATTAATTGTCAATACAGTCAAATGAGGGAAGTACGTTTTATTTAGAATTCAAAATATGAAAATGAGAAGGTTGTCATGAGAAGGTTGTAATGTCCAATTATACCTTTCTTGAATTGAGTGAATCAACTTGAACTTGAGTTTATTTTAATCCAATGTTTGTCAACAAAAGTGTTGTCATGGAAATGCTGCTAGTGGTATATGCAATTATTATGATATTCACAGGCCGCTACTCAATGCGTATTACATATAGATTGTCGGTGAAAGGGGAGGGGAATACTTTGTCACCGTCCCTCTTGTTAAGATTGTGCGTACGTAAAGTTGACGTGAGGTTTAGGCTCAAATATTCTGAAGTTCCATGTATGAGAGTACTGTATCTACTACTATCTACTGTGTACTGTATATATTTTCTATCTCTCTCTCTCTCTCTCTCTCTCACACACATACACACTCTCTTTCTCTCTCATTATCTGGGTTATATTTCTTGACACCTGTGCTTTTATGATTATTATGGCCTATTGGGGATCTGGTTGATTTCATTGCACTTAAAGCCACAGTGAGGCTGTTAGGTCATCTTCTTAACAATACAAAAACATATCCTGCATGTCTGTAATAGTACACTTGATAGAAACAGCACACAATCTGTGTGACACAATAAATCGTTTGTTTCAAAAGAAGAAGTATATCATTTGAACTATCTCATCTATGTTCTAATGCTATTCTGATTTAGAAACCTGTGCTTTTATGGTTTTGAAAGGTTCTGGTGGGAATTGCACCTGATTTAGTTCACACCCTAAACCTCACAGATGGCCACTTGAATCAGCACATCTTGATGGAATAATGTACATTGGCATCCTGAAGAATTATTGCACCGCCTTGTCTTTTGTCATTTTTTCATCTTATTTTCTTTTTAATTGACAGCTGATATTGTCCCTCGGTGTAGAAACTGTTTCATGAACCCGGGACCAAGCCAAACCACTGATAATGCATTGTTAACCGGAAAAGATGAATGGGGGGCGTCAATGGTAAAGCCACAATGTTTTCCTCACGCGTTGAAGATACAGGTTTACTACGGGACACGTCTTTACAGGGATGGTGTGTGAACTCGTGAGCCTCATTTCTTCTCGAACGTGCACACTTGTTGCTTGTTCAACGACAAAGTTATCACTTGAATACTAACGTTGCTCTTTTTTGTTCTTATCTCCCCCTTCTCTGTCTCTCTCTCTCTCTCTCTCTCTCTCATCCCATGTCTCTCTACCTTCTCTTCATCTTTCTTTCCACCGCGTCCTCTTTCTCTGTGTCCGTCCTCTCCCGATTCCCTCTAAATGTCCTCCCCTCCCCGTCTCCATCGTCACGTTTCTCTCTCTCTCTCCGCTTTGTCCTGCTCCTCACACTCTTTCCTCTCCGCCTCGTCCTTCACTCTCATCCGTCCGTGTCTCTCTCTCTCTCTCTCTCTCTCTCTCTCTCTCTCTCTCTCTCTCTCTCTCTCTCTCTCTCTCTCTCTCTCTCTCTCTCTCTCTCTCTCTCTCTCTCTCTCTCTCCAGTCTGTATTGGGCGGGGAGATGGGCATGGGGAGTCCAGGCGCGGCGTCCCCCACTAAGCCAGGCAGCCAGTACTACCAGCACTACGGCACCAACCCCAGAAGAAGGCCGTTACACATGGACGCTATGGGTGAGCCTTCGCTAACACACTGTGTACACTACTGCCAAGGGCTCTCAAACCACTTGGTGTCAGGGACCGGCAAACGGTTGTCTCATTGTCTCATTGTCTTCTGGTAACGGCCCAGGTCTATAATTGAATGAATGTTTTTGGGACAACTCGTGTTTTTGCTGTTAAAAAATCAACGCCAATCACTTGTAGTGTGATTGATTGATTGATTGATTGATTGAAAACTTTATTAACAGATTGCAGAATGGGTACAGTACAGTACAGCTCAATACATACAATTGTTAAGGGGATGCAGACCAGGGAAAGACTTTCGTCTTGTTTGTTGTCATTTACTGTACATTGGAGGGGGTTGGGTTAGGACATTTGCAGGGGCCAGTTTCGAATTGCAGCCTCCCGTAGGTGTTCTTTGAGAGTGTTTTTGAAAGTGGTTAGTGATTCACATTCCTTTACAGCTGTGGGTAGGGCGTTCCACATTGATGTGGCATAATTGCGAAACGTGTTTAGTCCCTTGTTTGAGCCGAATCTGGGTTTAACATGATTCGTTGAGCTCCCTCTGGTGTTGTGATCGTGGTATTCACTGACCTTTGGGAAGTATTTTGACATGTACATGGGTACCTTGGTCATGTAGTGTATCTTGTAGACCAGGCCCATTGCAAGTTGCTGTACTCTGTCGTCTACTCTAAGCCATCCTAGGTTGTCAGGGGTGAGGTGGGTTCTAGGAGTCAGGTCAAGCAGTAGTCTGACCAGTTTGTTTTGAGATGTTTGTAATCTTGTTTTTAGTGCCTTTGAGGTGCTTTGGTACCATGAGGTGCACACATAGTCGTAGTGCCCTTGAATGAGTGCTCCTGCCAGAGTCTTCAGGGTATTCTTGTTTACCAGAGAGGAGATCCGGTACAAGAATCGAGTTCGTTGGTTGACTTTTATTTTATTACATTGGATGCCATTTTGTCACAGGAAAGATTAGCCTCTAGGATGGAACCCAGGTAGGTAATTTCATCTTTCCTTGTGACAATATTGTCACCCACTGTAACTGAGAAGCCGTTGGTCTTGCTGAGTTTGTTATTTGAACCGAAGAGAATGGTTCAAATGACAGTGTGATATACACAACTATATACACACCACTACAACTTATCGACTTTAGATCATTTACCTATCTCAAGACATGATTGGAGGATCAGGACAAGAGAGCGGGGTTTGAGATGAATACGTTTGAAAGCACTTCGTCTAAATACTTAAAATGGACTCATATGGTGCTTCGTCTGAGCTGTAGCTATGAGAATGAGTCAGAAGTAAACAGCTCACGAGCTGTCATGGGATCAGCACCAGCCTGTCTGTTCGGTCCAAGTTGAACTCGGGTCCCAGTTCTGTTTCCCATGGTTACTGATTCATGCGCTGTTATCAAGGAAACATGATTGTTTTGTTGCAGTCTTCTATGATCATTACCTGATCATCTAAAGACCTCCAAAAACCGGTTAAATGAACCGAAAATCACTTCACAGGGCTGTACAGTGCGACATATATTAATTCACTGCTGTAGCACCCAATGCGACAGTCTGTGTGTGAGAGAAAAAAATATAAAAAAAAATGTGTGTGAAGTGAGGGTTTGTGATGCCCCTCACTATAAATGGCTGCATTTATATAACAGCAATACCCTACTAATGATATACAATATATCATATTTGAGAAACAAATTGATCAGTTACAGATCAGTTAATAACATACTGATCAATGCCACATTTCTCTAGTTTACCTAGTTTATTGAAAATATACCAGTGCTGGTACCTACTGGTGCCAACAGCAACATGACAATTGTCAGACATACCAGATTGGAACTTGGCTTGTAGTTACGCTTCAAGATGCCTGTTGAAGGATCTAATTTAGTCATAAACATGAGGAGGCCTAGGCACTGGTGCATTATGTCAGGATCAGACGACACTAATCCAGACAGATTTTGTTGTGGCGACACATTTCTAGCATTATGGCCGATTATGAACGTCGGGAACGACGAGCGAGCGTCTTCACCTCTTGTAGTGTGACATCATCAAGGAACAACGATGTGGCGTCTGGGAAGCCCCGCAACACCCAGACGAAAAGTCGATCTAGCCTGTTAAAATATTTTGCCTCTTTTTTTTCATTTGACAATTCCTGCATGGTGTTTTTTGAAGAAGTCGTCTGGTAAACCGGAGGTTCCCGGTTCAATTCCCGCTCCTCCTGGGCAGCTAATTGCTCCCGATGAGCAGGTTGGCACCTTGCATGGTCGCCTCCACCGTTGGTGCGTGGATGCGTGAGTGAATGTGTGAGTGAATGGGTCAAATGTGAGTAACAAATTGTAAAGCGATTTGGATAAACGCGCTATATAAATGCAGCCATTTACCATTTGTTGGACATATGCACAAAGACCCTGCCTACACTTATGCCACTCACCGCCTATATTCTGCTGCTTAGAAACTGAAGACATTGTGCCCATCACATGTGGGTTCGTCCACGGCTGTAATGCGAGGCCACGCTAGCCGGGGACCAGCAGCCTCTGACTACGACGGGCTGTGTACTGAAAATACTAAATGGTCAAAACAGACTTTATTTTTACATCTTCATCTGGATAACGTGATAAAAGAACAAGTTGGACATTCACTACACGGACTGACCTTCAAGGCATCCGACGATCCTCTTAGCTGACTGAGCTTCCGAGACAGCCAAGGAAATTCCTTCACGTCACTTAAGGACATCAAAGAGCTGAGATGTTACCCCCACGTGGAGCAAACACGCGCAGAAAGAATATATCCATCCCAACCAGAGACAAACAATCGGATGAAGCTTCTACACGGCTATTAGGTACTAATATTCTCCTATTGAACAGATTATCATCGGTTTACACCACCCCTCTCAACCGATTGAAGTGTCCTTCTGATCCGGCTGGATCAGGCCAGTCTATTCCAATTGAGGTAGTTACATGAGTCATTTCTATTCTGATCTGCTATTATTCTAATTATTAGTGGAATATTAGGGTCCATGTAAACTCAGCTATTCGTTAGGCTCCTTCATATCTATGTTTCCCTGTTAGCTCGCATGTTTTCAAGTTTCTTTATTAGTTGTCATACAAAAATACAGAATACTTTTATATGAAATGCTTTTTTCTGTTTTGCTCCTGAGAGTGTGCTAGATAAAAAATAGATAAAGTATAAAATAGAAAGCCAGAAGTACGTAAACAAAGTGTAAACAAAAGTGTTCAATATACATATATACAATATACAATACTGAGTAGAATTTTTTTTAACTGAGTTACAATACAATATACAGTACAATGCAGAAATGGGATGAGGTACAACTTAAGGTAAGGTGCAATGAGGTATGAGTTGTAGTGCAAATCTCTTTACCAATAAATATAAAGTGTTTAATTTAGCCTGCAACGTCTCACCGGCGGGACGTTTTTAGGACGATTTGCCCACCGGCATTTTGGCGACCCCTAGTGGCTCGGGTGTGCATATTTTGTAATACCATATATATATCGAATTGAAGGCTTATTTGTTGCCTGTTGATAGCGACAAAATCCGCTCAGCGGTTCTCGAGTTACATGCCGGTAGGGATGGGTATCGTTAGGATTTTATCGATACTACTACTCTTATCGATACTGTACACATGACGATTGACGATCTATAAAAAGTTGTCATCTTTCAAATATATTTGTAGCTAAACAATTAGCTAAGCAATTATATTTTATTTATTAGCCTATTCGTAATAATTCGTTATTAGCCTAGCTAACTCCGTATCTTGGCTTACCTGCAGTGGACGTGGATGGAGATGGAACACTGCGAGCAAAGCAGTCGAAAACTGTGCATTTCTGAAGACTAATGTTATGTTTTGACAACAGATGTTTTGACAAATTGCTTGTATTGCCACCCTTACTTGCAAATGTTTTATTGCACTTGTGGCAACGTGCGTTGTCGGCATCGACTTTCGTAAAGTGTACCCAGACTTTCGTTTTGTTCTCTCCGCCATGATGAGCGCAGAGCTCGGTCTGTGTGCTGCGCGCTTTAGCACGGAGCCAAGTACCCGTATGTGCATTTGTGTGAGTGTCGCTCGCGAGTGTGTGTAAACTAACAGCCCCGCTTCTCCTGCAGACAGAGAGAGGAGAGATAGTTCGCAACATTTAAATTCCTAGAAAAAAACTCCATAATGTCTCGAGTATCAATAGCAGAACCAAAAACATCGGAGCTTATTAATACTCAGTTTTTTTCTAATTTAGTACCGGTTCCCGTTTAGAACCGGGTTTCGGGGGGCATCCCTATATGCCGGTATTTGAGGCTTGTGCAAAGTACACGGTATTGCGCAAAATACCACTCCCGACTCTTGGCGCAGTAGTTCCGTCAATCTAGATCCGATCTCGAAAATTATTGTGGAGGTGGCTTTCCAATGAGTGTGGCTTTCCAATGATACCCCACGTGGGGATGTATGAATCAGGGATCTGGTGAAAAACTAACGAGCGAAAACAGGAAGAGAAAAACACCTGAATGAATTGAAGTCTATGATAAAACTGAGTACACAGTTTACCAAAATCACTCATAATCACTCATTTCTGAATGGATCTTTGTGAAATCTGGACATGTACTACATAAGGCTTCAGGCTATGGATCTCGGGAGTTTTTTTAAGCCATACCACCTTCTGGGGAAATACTACTAACTACTACAGAAAAACTTGAGTAATAAGTTTTTCTACAACTCAAATTCAGACCTATGTTACTCTATTTCATTAGCACTAAAAGTGAATTTACTTTCTGGAATCAAAAACTTCAGAATGTCATCTTTCAAAGGAGACCAGGCTCATACATGTGCTATAAGTATAAAGTATGTTGTTTTGGTTTGCAAAAAAAGTATGCAGTCCTCAGAAACTAAAACTAAAATGGCCAATGTTGGGGGTGCAGGTTAATTAAGTGTATAAAGTGGGTAAAGTGGGTGCTACAGTGAGTTGTTTATTTAAAGTCTGTGTGTACGTGTGTATGTGTGTGATGTGAGTGTGATGTGATGGTTTGTTACATAGTGTTATTGTCATTGAGCATTGAGCATCCTGATGGCCTCTGTACTGGCCATGAGACTCCGGTATCGCTTGCCTGACCGCAGCAGTTCAAAGAGGCAGTTGTTAGGGTGTCTTGGAGAGTGGGAAGCCCGTCTTGTACGGTGCTATTCCCAAACCAGGAGGTGATATTGCCAGTCAGGATGCTCTCTATTGTGCATGAGTAGAAGTTCTTAAGGATATTCTGACTCACTTTGAACTTCCTTAGTGCGCCTAAGGAAGTAGACATACCGTCAGGTGTGAACCCTGGAATCTCTGCTTTCAGTTAAAATGGGAACAAAGCCTGATTCTGCTAATAACCCTTGTACCTATAAACAGCCAGGTGTGGATGAGGTTAGAGGGTTACATTCTAATGAAATGCAGAGTGATTTGATAAGAACAACAGTTAATTTCCATGACTTTAGAAGGGAGAAGGCTACATTCCGCCATCACAGATGTTTGACTAACTATACATTTTGACTATACTTTGACTTTGACTATAAATTAGATAAATGTGTACACCCCAAACAATTTTTTTTGCTCAATGAATATAACACTATTTAGCTTTTGACTGATCCCTGGCCAATTCACAGAGGTGGTATTATTTTTGAAAGGCCATCTTTAGTTACGCACATCATAATTTCACTAGGTCCGTCGTCCTCACTTTTTGCATCTATAAATGCAGCCTAGTGGATATGGTGCCACACGGTAGGTCAACTCTGGTCCACATGTCCCACACTGGACAAGAGTTTCACTCAACTTACTTGATGTTTTCCACAGGGCTACGCTGCAGCCAGCTACTGAGCCAGGAAAGACACAACACAACAGCGCATGCAGGCCAAAGGCCAGGCAGGAACAGCACTCCAAGCTCAAGTTAATCACAAAACACACCCTCCTAGTGGCTGCGATTGAAAATAACTTTTCAGTCAACATGGTTCCACCAATGGAAAAAATACATCAACTTTGATCTCTGCAAGCGATTGTTCGGTTATTCGTTTTTCATGAACCCTCCCTGATAACAAGCAGGGGGAAAAGCACAATAGCGTCCGGGCTTTAGCCTTGGCAGAGCTAGCCTTGAGGGGTGGCAGGCACAGACTGCACAGAAAGACAAAGTACTTTTTCATTTCCCATCAAATTCTCCCCTTCACCTTCCCCTTCCATCCCTCTAATAAAACACTCCCACTCTCCCACTGAGACCAACCCTGAAAACATTTAATTAAATTAAAACATGCCAAAAGGCCTCCCCTGACTCTTGTGTCAAAAAGGAATCCCATTATTTATTTATTTTCTCTTTTGTTTTCTTTTTGTTCATCGTCATGTTGTTCGGTCTTTTCAAGTGAATATTTGAATATATGTAAATATAAACAAGATGGCAGACAGATACCCTCTATTCTTTCCCTGGTGAAATCGTTCTTTTTTCGAGAATACTTGAACAGTGCAAAAATATCCCTTCGTTAAACTGTTTTATTTGCTTTGTGTGTTTTTTTCAGATGTCCAAACGAAAAAGGTGCGGAAAGTTCCCCCTGGTTTGCCCTCCTCGGTAAGTGATTGATGTTTTTATTTCCTTGCTATGATTGCTGCTATCTTTGGGCCTGTTATGTAAAGTGCATATGGAACGGTTTGGATGTGGAGTGGACTGGCCCTCAGAATAAGACACATGGCAGTAGAGGAAACAGCCAGGGGTATCAGGTCTGGGTTCAGGACACTTTTACTTGTTGTTTCAGTGGGTTGGATTCTGTAGGACAACCATCTCAGGGTTGTTTCAGTGGGTTGGATTCTGTAGGACAACCATCTCAGGGTTTGTTTCAGTGGGTTGGATTCTGTAGGACAACCATCTCAGGGTTGTTTCAGTGGGTTGGATTCTGTAGGACAACCATCTCACGGTTGTTTCAGTGGGTTGGATTCTGTAGGACAACCATCTCAGGGTTGTTTCAGTGGGTTGGATTCTGTAGGACAACCATCTCAGGGTTGTTTCAGTGGGTTGGATTCTGTAGGACAACCATCTCAGGGTTTGTTTCAGTGGGTTGGATTCTGTAGGACAACCATCTCAGGGTTTGTTTCAGTGGGTTGGATTCTGTAGGACAACCATCTCACGGTTGTTTCAGTGGGTTGGATTATGTAGGACAACCATCTCAGGGTTGTTTCAGTGTTTTTTCTTTATATTATATATTTTTTATAATTTATTTTCTTTATGTTTTTAATATTTTAATTTTGAACGAAATACATTTCCTGAATTGATTGAGTTTCAAATGAATTGATGGCCACCATGATGTCATCTGCCGCTCAACTACTTACTTCTGATAAGAATGTGATTCTATAAGAAACAAATGCGTGGTGAACATGCCTGCTATAATGTGCAATATTCTCCTTGTTTTAATCCAAGTATTGTATTTTCTTTCCTTTTGCCCAGATTATTGGAAGACATTTTTTTAGACTATATGATTTGATATTCTCTCTTATTATATAATTATACCCTTAATAGATACAGTTACAGTTAGCTGCAGAAATACCATCTGCTTATCATCTTGGAGTCTGACATAAGATTCTTCATGGCACTTTATAAAAATTGTGAAGTTAAGATGAGATGAGATAAGATATTTCTTTATTGATCCCTTGGGTCAGTTACATGTATCCATAGTAGCAAGGAGTGCAGGGTGACGGCCATGCCCTTCAAAGCTCACATAAACTCACTTCTTGTCAATTGTAGTCTTTCCTTGTATCCTTTTTTTTTTTTTTTTTACTATAAAGTTTGAATTCTTTGTAGTAGCAAGTATCTGGAGGGTACATTTGGTGTGTTTTGTGGTGGCTATCGCCGAGGCTTACCTAGCTAATTGGGAGTTAACGAGGGCTGAATGTACGGCTTAACCGCGGCTGAATGTATGGCGTGTCAGTGCGGTCTCCGCCGCGGCCCCCTTTACGCGCGACAGGAGTCCTGTGTTCTGCTGCCGCGGCCTGCATTGTCCTTCTTTCTCTGCCTCCGTCATGGGGAGGAGGAGGAGGAGGAGGATGAGAGACTCGGCTGGAGTGAAGGGAAGAGGGAACGCTTTATAGTATATGAAGAGAACAAAAAGGAACCAGAGGAAATGGTTTTGTTTGAGATAACGTTTTTCTTTCCCCCTCCTCAATCTTTTGTGCGCGTGGAGTGATACGTGGAGTGACACTTCACCAGGTGATTGGACGGCTCTATAATTGTAAGTCAGATGACACAAGGGCAATATTTATAGTCAACGTTTTGTCCCTTTATATGCCCGTTATATTATCCACGTTGATTTCATCCTGGTTAACCGTGCCTATCTCCTGTGGCAGGCGCTTATTACCACCCCTCTCCATTGGCTCAAACGGGTGCCTGTCACAGCCTTTAGTAAAGGGCTTCGAGCGGTGAGAGGTCGTGTGACACACACACACGCGCGCGCGAGTGACTGTCGGACATCAGACTACGGACCGGCGAAGGCGAGGGTTTGATTCCCCCGTCACTTTCTATTCTTTGATCCCTCTGTGTCGGTTATACCTTGGTGTTCTCTGTACTGTGATCTCAGCCCGTGTGACCCTCTCTGCTTTCCATAAATCTATATGTCTTGATTCTATATCTTGATTCTATATGTCTCTGTGACAATCTCTACTATCTCTCTCCCATCGGTTCTGCGAGCTTGTCCTGTTTATTCGGCCCTGTTTTGTTTCGGTCGTGTCTGGAACCTCTTCTGCCTTCTGCATGTGATCCCTCCTTTACTGTGACCCTCTTTCTGTTAAAGGCTGATCTCTATGTGTGTAAGAATCTCTTCTTTCTATAAGTTGATCTCTATGTGTGTAAGAATCTCTTTTTTTCATAAGCTGATCTCTATGTGTGTAAGAATCTCTTCTTTCTATAAGTTGATCTCTATGTGTGTAAGAATATCTTCTTTCTATAAGTTGATCTCTATGTGTGTAAGAATCTCTTCTTTCTATAAGTTGATCTCTATGTGTGTAAGAATCTCTTCTTTCTATAAGTTGATCTCTATGTGTGTAAGAATATCTTCTTTCTATAAGTTGATCTCTTTGTCTGTAAGAATCTCTTCTTTCTATAAGTTGATCTCTATGTCTGTAAGAATTTCTTCTTTCTATAAGTTGATCTCTGTCTATAAGAATCTCTTTTTTCACAAGTTGATCTCTATGTCTGTACGAATCTCTTCTTTTCACAAGTTGATCTCTATGTGTCTAAGAGTCCATAAGTTGATCCCCTCCGTGTTTCCTGTATCATTCTTGCGCTCTCCTCTCAGCTTTCTGCCCCCGAATCGAGAGGAAAGGCGGGAGAAGAGGGAGCTTCGCACATTCTTAAAATAAATGAAAGAAAAAGGAAAAGGCAGATTAGTATTTAGGGTGTGATGTGGAGAGGTCAGAGAGGTCAGAGGTCAGACGCCAGCGGCTTCACTGGGTTGGATTTGGATTTGGAAAAGGTGTTGGCTGGCTTGTTGGCAAGGGGACTTGGTACAAGGAGAGAGAGAGAGAGAGAGAGAGAGAGAGAGAGAGAGAGAGAGAGAGAGAGAGAGAGAGAGAGAGAGAGAGAGAGAGAGAGAGAGAACACAACAGCTTTGTTGGCTTGGTGTTTTAAAGCTTCATTCAGATTCCCCCCCTCCCTTTTTTATTATTGTTAGTTTTCATTGGTTTGGAGCCTAAACCTTTTCTTAAAAAAATATGAAAAAAAGAAACAATTCTCAAATCAAGGCTTCTTGTTCACTCATTGTGCTTTTCATTCAGAACCAGATCAGTGGCAGGTGCCTTTTTTTCAAAGATTCCTTTCTATTTTTTTTTTTTTTTTCAGTTTTATTTGAGTGTTTTAGTCAATGAAGTAGCCTAAATGTTGATGCTGATGAAGGCCTGAGTGCCGCGACGACAGAAAGAAATGTAAAGAAAATAGAGTCATTGTTTAAATGAACTAAAAGCCGATATACTGTAGTGTTCTTCATTGTGTGAACCGTCTCTCTTCCCCGACCACACGTGTTCAGCTGGTGAACTTGGCTCTCTCAAAACTGGGAGCAAACGGGTGACATGTGCTTCACTTTCCAAACGTGTTTGATTTTCCTTTCAGTCTAATTTTAGTGGCTTTTTTCCGTCAGTGAAGGAGCGTAGCCTAAACCTCGTCTTACTGAGATGCATTTTCTGCAGTGAGGCCTTGTTTCAGTCGGCGTGTTTTGGCTTTCGTTGAGAACTGGCCGCAGATCGGTGACAGGTGCTTTCCGTCTACCCCGGGCTGCATTTACACAGGAGGGAAAAATCTGATTTTTTTCAACACCGGACCACTGGGATCTGACCGCCGTGGTACCGTCCCCGCCAAGTACAAAACCGACCCCCGTGTGGTTTCTCCCCCGGCAGACGGCCGTGAGAAAAATGAGGTACATGGGGTAAAAATCAGATGTGTAGCGGCTGTGTAAATCCAGCCGTCGTCCACCCAACACAGATTCCACTGTTTAGAGATTCCTGCTCCTCCACGTAATGCTGCAGAGGCCTCAGGAAGGCTGACGGGGTGGCCTGCTCTTTGCCATGACTGCCTCCTCTGTTGAGAGACGTTTTCATGCCTTTTCTCACCGGCCGTTAAAGACATTCAGGATTTTCTTTTCTCCTTTCTTTTTCTGAAATCGAACCCTTGTTTGTTCGTGTTCCTTTTTTTACCCCCCTTCTTTTTCTGTGACTATAGATGTTTTCCGGTTCAGTGCAGCGTTCACTTTTGACTTTTACGCACTTTTGATTGACTTTTACGCACCTCCTGTCTGTGCAGATAATAACATTTTCAATAGAATGGATGTTGTGAAACGTTTGATTGTAATCTATTTTTTATAAAGTTGCATAGATGCAGGTGTATTGAATCAATTAATAAAAAACACAATCACATATACACACACACACACACACACACACACACACACACACACACACACACACACACACACACACACACACACACACACAAATGATAAATCTAATATTGATCTAATTGGAGACTATACAGTAAATTATCTGGTTTGTCTAGTTACTCTAGTACATGGACAGAGGATGAAAAAGGTCATTTGTATATTTTGTACTAGACCTGTATTACCTAAGCAGCCTTACTTTGGTCTTATTCTACCTACTGTGTAGTAGAAATGTCCTTAATCCGTATTCAATTATATGAAAAACCTTCCTATCTACTGCATTTAATTTTCTTCTATTACCACCCGTGATATATCATTTTATCTGAATAGTGTTGTTAAATCCAAATTGAAAACAGTAGATCAATTCTAATTTGTATCATATTTAAAAGGCTTTTAGAAGCTCTTTCAAGTTGAACGAGGCTCTTACATGACATGTATGGTACATCCAGATTCTCTGTCGGTCTGTTTGCATGCATTCCATGTTGAACTGTGCACTCATGGTACACATGGTAATAATGTCTGTCTTATCTGCCTGCCTCTCTCTCTCGCTCTCTCGATTTCGCTCTCTCTCTCGCTCTCTCGCTTTCTCTCTCTCTCTCTCTCTCTCACTCTCACTCTCTCTCTTTCTCTCTCTCTCTCTCTGTCTCTCTCTCTCTCTCTCTCTCTCTCTCTCTCTCTCTCTCTCTCTCTCTCTCTCTCTCTCTGCATGCGTGTGGCGCTCACTGCCAATACATTGGATACCCTGGATACGCGGCACCCGTGCATCTTAAATAGCCCTACGATTGTCCTTTGCCACTGATGCGGGCAGGGTTGTAATTTGAGCAGGTGGGGGGTCTCTTTCTTATCCACACTTGTTTTGCATGTGTTCTCTTTGTTACATCTTTGGTAGATTAGAAGGAAGAGAGATAACAGTTTGCCCACCTGGCTGCCCCTTTATTAAAATGTGATCGAATCATGTTTAGGCAACCCGAGGTCATTTGAGAGATATGGATATCTCTGCTGTTGTATACTGCCACAAATAATTCGTTTTTGAGTCTCTACTTTCTTAGTGCTGTGATGTAAACCTCTCCACGCTCTTCCTCTGGTATTCAAAGCCGAGCACTTTTGGGTTTGTTTTTTTTCCTTTTCGTTTTTGAGTGACATTTCACACCCACAATAAGTGGTGAGAATAAAAGTGTTTTGTTTTATTTGCAATAGCAACCCTCACGATGCCCTCTCAGATGAGTTATGCCGCCACCAGGAGTACATGTCATTTGTTGTTATTGTATTTCTGTTTATTGTCCTACCGGCCTCCACGGATCTCTTCTCACATCCCGCTCTACCGCAACTTTATGATTGTTTGTCCAATTCACTTTGCCGAGTTGATGATTTACTTTGAGAGACAATTAAACGTCACCGGAGAGGGACGGCGTGGGACGACTCTGTAATCAAAAAGGAAATTAGGCGACCGTCGTTAACATTAGCGGGCCGCAGAACGCCGTCGCCTTCTTTTCTTTTTTTATTTGTTGATGTTTATGTTTATGTTGGAATATAACTGCTTATTAGAGAGCTCATTTTCTTTTAGATGCTATTGTTTTTGCGAATATACTGTGGAGCTGGAGAGTGAGCTTCACGTTTGTCCTTTGTGCATTGATGCCAGGTATAGGCCCCTGTGCTGAATACCTCAACAGAATGAAGATGATGACCTTGCTTTATATATTTCATCATACATATAGGATGTATGATGTAAATATATGCTGTAGATGTAGAGATATAGAGTAGTAGTTGTAGATAGTAGCTTTAATCTGTATTGATATCAGTAGGTATAGTTAAGACTTTTTTAATAGGTCCCAGTTTATGGTTTTTTTTTCTTTTTTTATATCTTAATTACCCTTCGTTCACATTGGCTTAGAACAATAATATCATCATGAGAGGGGGTGTAAAAGGGACTGAGAAGGACTGACATCTCTTTTGTTGGTGCCAGTTTATTTATTTATTTATGTATTTATGCACACATACATGCATTTCCCTGGTTAGCGATAGATTTCGAGGAGAACGCGCGCGCGTGACAATTTGCCTGCTCACATAATGGAAAGTCCACTGTCTTGTCATAATGTTTTATTAATCATTATTGTTATAACATCACCATCATTATGCTAGTAAACCCATAGAAACACAAATACCTGAAGGGGAATTCCGCTTCCTGAGAGAGACTTGTTTTCTGGTGATCGGTAGCAGAGGCCTTGGCACAACTGTACTGACGTCATTTTGAAGGGCCTGATGAGTTCTATGTGAATATCTTTACTTGTGAATAGATTTTTACGTTGCAAGAAATCTACATGTATTTATCAAAAAAAATATTTACCCAGGTACAGTGCACATTTATCAACACTTTGTGTTTCCACCTCAACGTAAATGTGGCAGAGTTTAGCTAACGAGCTAGTTTTCCTCCGTAGTCGCTGCCTAACATGCATGTCTCTCGGTGTGGGAGGAGACCCACGCAAACACGGGAGAAACATGCAAACTCCACGCGGAAAAAGGCCTCCTGCGGGGTTCGAACCCAGGACCTGCTGGCAGTGAGTGCTAACCACTGTGCCACCGTGCCGCCTGAAGAGGAAACCGCATT
>NC_140175.1:31542597-31545097 GCF_963971535.1 Notolepis coatsorum | reverse complement strand
TCTCTCTCTCTATTCCTCTTCTCTTCTCTTCTCTTCTCTTCTCTCTCTCTCTCTCTTCTCTTTCTCTTCTCTTCTCTTCTCTTCTCTTCTCTTCTCTTCACTTCTCTCACTCTCATTTCTTATACTCTCCTCTCCTCTCGGTGCGGCACGGTGGTGTGTAGTGGTTAACACTGTCGCCTCACCAGCTAGAAGGTCCTGGGTTCGATTCCCGCTTGGGGACCAGGTTTCCGCGTTGCCAGGTACCCAGGTGGGGTATCTCCCAGGCCTTTCTGTGTGAGTGTTCTCCCCGTGCTCGCAAGGGTTTCCCCTCCCAATAAGATAACCAAATGGAAAAACATGCACAACAGATCGCTAACGCTGTCGCGTTCCCTGACGAAGACGGACAGGAGCACTTGGATTGGTCCCCGGGGTGCGGGCCCCTACAGTATCTGCTCCTGGGCTGCCCTTGGGGGGGGAAGGACAACGGGATGGGTCAAAGTGCAGAGAGACATTTCATCGCGACTCAGTGCATGTGTGTGTGTGTTCCTGTGTGTCTCCCATCTCGCATGTGTGTGTGTTAAACTGCATGACAATTAAAGACTTCTTCTTCTTCTTCTTCTTCTTCATTCTTCTTTCTTCTTCTTCTTCTTCTTCTTCTTTCTTCTTCTTCTTCTTCTTCTTCTTCTTCTTCTTCTTCTTCTTCTTCTTCTTCTTCTTCTTCTTCTTCTTCTCTCCTCTCCTCTCCTCTCCTCTCCTCTCTCCTCTCCTCTCCTCTCCTATCCTATACTCTTGTTTCCTCTCCTCCTCTTCTCCTCTCCTCTCCCTATACTCTTGTCTACTCTCCTATCCTCTCATACACTCTTGTCTCCTCTCCTCTCATACTCTTGTTTCCTCTCCTCTCCCCTCTTCTCTCCTCTCCTCTCATACTCTTGTTTCCTCTCCTCTCCCCTCTTCTCTCCTCTCCTCTCCTATACTCTTGTTTCCTCTCCTCTCCTGTCATACTATTGTTTCCTCTCCGCCCCCTCCTCTCCTCTACTTTCTTATACTCTTGTTTCTTCTCCTCTCCTCTCATCTCCTCTCATTCTTTTCTCTTGTTTCCTCTCTCCTCTCCTCTGTTCTCTTCTCTTATACTCGTGTTTCCTCCTCTCATTTCTTATTCTCTTGTTTCCTCTCTCCTCTCCTCTGTTCTCTTCTCTTATACTCGTGTTTCCTCCTCTCATTTCTTATTCTCTTGTTTCCTCTCTCCTCTCCTCTGTTCTCTTCTCTTATACTCGTGTTTCCTCCTCTCATTTCTTATTCTCTTGTTTCCTCTCTCCTCTCCTCTGTTCTCTTCTCTTATACTCGTGTTTCTCCTCTCATTTCTTATTCTCTTGTCTCCTCTCCTCTCCTCTCCTCCCTATCGTCTCTTATACTCGTGTTTCCTCTCCTCCCATCTCCTCTCTTACACTCTCCTCTCCTCTCACTCTCTCCTTCCCTTGCTGATCTTTGGAAGCATCATATTCATGAGGGTAAAAACCATAGTCAACCATAGTCTTAAAAAAAATTATAAAAATTATACAGAACATCTTCACATTATCTGTGACCTCTCTATATACATTCCATGTGTATGTGTTGTGAATGAGAGGTGAAGCCAGTGGTTTTAAGGTTGGGGTTAGGTGTGTGTGGTGGGGTGGGGGCCTAGTGGACTGTCCCCAGATGCTAGGCAGCAGTGTTGTGAATGAGAGGTGAAGCCAGTGGTTTTAGCTTGGAATGATGACCTCATTGCTTTTTACTGCTGGCAACACAGAGGCACAGAAACAGCTGTGCATGCCTCTCCTCGCTGTGTGTGTGTGTGTGTGCGTGTGCTTGTGTGTGTGTGTGTGTGTGTGCGCGTTGTGTGTGTGTGTGTGCGTGTGTGTGAATGCATGCCTGACCCATCCCACAGGAAATAACTTGACCACCACAGAAAATAACATGAGCTCACGAACCATCCTCTATCTGTCTGGCCCTGCGTCTGTTCCTTATACATTACTTTACTTATCTTTTACTTACATTACTTTACTCGCTAAGAGAACAGTAACTCATTACACTACTTTTACATTGCTTTACTTTCTTGGAATTGTAACACATTGCACATCTCCATACAGTTACAGTGCATCACTTACTTCTTTCTTACAACTGTAACTCATTACACATCTCCTTACACTACTTTTACATTACTTTACAATGTTGCACAACACCTGTCGTCATCATCAGCCCATGTCCTTTCCCATGATGCACCTCACTGCACCACTGCAGTATGAGTGCGCCAAGGCACCAGTTGAGCAACACTTACTGCAGTGTGTGTGTGTGTTGTGTGTGTGTGTGTGTGTGTGTGTGTGTGTGTGTGTGTGTGTGTGTGTGTGTGTGTGTGTGCGTGCGTGCGTGCCGTGCGTGTGCGTGTTGTTACCACAAAACCAGTTTTCCTTCAAAGATAACTTTTGTCTTGCTGGTGTCGTAGACTAGCAACAGAGTTTCAACAGTTAGAATTCTGGATGACATC
>NC_140175.1:31535097-31537597 GCF_963971535.1 Notolepis coatsorum | reverse complement strand
GCACACACACGCACACACACACACGCACACACACGCACACACACACACACACACTGACACACACGGACACACACACACACACACACACACTGACACACACGCACAACACACACACACACACACACACACACACACACTGACACACACGCACACACCACACATACATGCACACACACACAGACACACATACACACTGACACACACACATACACATGCACGCACATGCATGGACACACACACACAGACACACTGACACACACACACACACACACACACATAACACACTGACACACACACATACACATGCACGCACATGCATGGACACACACACACAGACACACTGACACACACACACACACACACATGCATGCACAGACCACACACCACACACGTGTTCACGCAAGTCTACGTTTCACCATTTCACAGAGTTTGAAGATGTGTTACTTCGGGTGAAAATTATCTAATGATTTTCTTCCCTCCAAAAGGAAGGGTTTATCCAATGATATACTGTGTGCTCTCTCTCTCCTCTCTCTCTCTCTCTCTCTCTCTCTCTCTCTCTCTCTCTCTCTCTCATCTCTCCTCTCTCTCTCTGTCTCTCTCTCTCTCTCTCTCTCTCTCTCCTCTCTTTCAGACACATACATAAAGAGTTAGGGAGCCTGCCGTTGGGTGTACCTACCCTTGAGTTTCTCTTTTTCTCTCTTCTGACTAGGTCTCTCCATCTCTTTTTTTTTTCTCTCTCTCTCCTCTCTCTCTCTCTCTCTCTCTCTCTCTCTCTCTCTCTCTCTCTCTCCCCTCTCTCTCTCTCTCTCTCTCTCTCTCTCTCTCTCTCTCTCTCTCTCTCTCTCTCTCGCTTTCTTTCTCTCTCTCTCTAATCATCTGTCTATTCAGTGTCATAATGCTCGTCTTAATTACTTCTCATGAGCCCTTTAACTCTTTAACCGCTGACGTAGTCCACATGCGCAGAACCACACAAAACACATTTTAGGAATTAAACGTAGGTCTGGCTTTCAAAATGGGCTGATGAGCTGTTAAGTCGTATTTTAAATTAGGTTTGAAGTCCTAATTAATGGTGTACCATGGATGAGGCTCTGTGTATCGCTGTTGCTGTTGTTTTTGCTGCTGTGGCTGTTGTTTGTTGTTATTGTTGCTGTTGTGTTTTTGTTGTTGTTGTTGTTGTGGCGGTGGAAAGCACTAGCCTGCGTGATCCCCCTGATTAACGCTGTCCTGTCAAACTAAACAGATTGTAAAAGACAATGGGCTCTCTCTCGCTCTATATCCCTCTCTCTCTCTCTCCCTCTCTCGCTCTATCTCCCTCTCTCTCTATCTCCCTCTTTGTCTCTCTCTCTCTCACACTCTCTTTCATGATCTCTCTACCCCCCAACTCCCTGCCTCTCTCTCTATGTCTGTCTCTCTACCCCTCTCTCAAGTTCAAGTTTCTTTATTATTTATCACAATAAAATACTGATATTTTACGATGAAATGCTTGTTTCTGTATATGAGGCCCTGAGAGTGTGCTTGCATACAGTAAAAAAAAAATGTGTAAAAAAATATATATGTAAAAAAGTAAGTAAGAGTAAGTAAAAAGTAAGTGGAGAGGAATATTCAATATACAATATAGGCTGGGCTTGGGCGGTATGACGGTATTACGGTATACCAGGGTATTTAGAAATCCCGACGGTATTGAAAATCAATACCGTCAAAATCACAGATGCGCTTCAGTTTCTATTACAGT
Source organism: Notolepis coatsorum (assembly GCF_963971535.1). Classification (NCBI taxonomy): domain Eukaryota; kingdom Metazoa; phylum Chordata; class Actinopteri; order Aulopiformes; family Paralepididae; genus Notolepis; species Notolepis coatsorum. The sequence continues at coordinate 31,535,865 of NC_140175.1, read as the reverse complement.
GAAACAGAGTTTGAGTGTAGTGCCACACACACGCCAGCAGAGGGCGAGAACAGTCCTCACTAGTGAGCGAGTCAACGTTTTACGGTAATGTTGCGACAGTGCTGTGAAAATACCGTAAATTGTTGTAACGAGAGTTGGTTTGTGTTGTTGTGCACTGGTGGAGCAAGCAAATAATCCGTCCTCTTATTATAGTGAACTAAGAGTACAAGGTTTACACAACAGCCCCCACCCGATTTTTTATTGTATTTGTACCTGTACTATCCGCTTGTCAGCTGTTTATCTCTCTCTGTGAGCTTGATTAACTAGCGTTAGCTCACGTTAGCTAGCGTTAGCTCCGCGGCTAATCTTAGATTACCCTGAACTAAATCAATGACTAGGTTATAAAGCATTCGAGTAGTTTTCACTGCACATAGAAGTAGCCAAACAGCGGGAGCATTTCGGGAGCATATGACCAAAACCCAGGCAATTTCGAGCCCACATAGTCCTGCCATGGCTAGGCGGGATCATCCCTATGTTTCCCGGGTCCTATGTTCCCCGGGTTCTATGTTCCCCGCTTTGATTGATTAATAGATTGAACATTTTATTAATTTTTTTTATTTTATTAATGTCCGCCTTGTTTCGAACGGTTAAGCTTAGGCCTCTTTCCGAACTGGTTAAGGTTAGAGTTTGGAATCAGGGCTGGTGGTCTAAAATGTTCAATCAATCAATCAATCAAAGCGGGGAACATAGAACCCGGGGAACATAGGACCCGGGGAACATAGACATGCT
>NC_140175.1:31529962-31534897 GCF_963971535.1 Notolepis coatsorum | reverse complement strand
AATGACACCGACAGTGAAAATTATTGACCGCCTTTGTAGCCAAGGAGCATCTGCTCCTAAAATGATCCCAGACGAGCGCTGAGAGCGGGGGAAGGTGACACAAGAAGACGAAGAAGTCCATTGTTTTGACGAGAGCCTCTGAATGAATGGGAGCGGACGGCCATTTTGGATAATTATGCCGAATTTTTACCGGTACACACATTACAAAAACCTTTGTAAAACATACATTTTCCATGGGATTTTTATAAACTATGGACTGTGTGACTATAAGACTTCAGGGTGTGGAACCGTTATGTTTTCCAGCTCCTACCTCTCAGCTGGAACTTAAAAACAGGTATCTGGCAACAAGTAAACAGAATGTAAGTACACAAAACATTTACTTCTGTGTGTTAAAACCTCTGTAACTCTATTTCATTAGCACGCAAAGTGATTTTTCTTTATTGTATAAGAAACGTCAGGATGTTACCTTTCAAAAGAGACCAGACTCGTGCATGTGCTATAAGTATTAGGGATGAGTTAGAATATTCGAATTTTCAAAAACAGTCTCCGTGCACATTCGATTTTCATGTCAGAATATATATTTTAATATATAATTTCAAAAAAGAAATATATATATATAATATATATAAGTGAAGCAAACCATTCTTATTTAAAACCGGTTGATAGGCCAATGCAATACTGTTATTATAGGCTACGATGGTGAATGGTGTCAGCTGAGCCGATCAACGTTCTGATATTTATTTTTTTAATTGGAGGGGGGTCGAATATTCGGTCTTAAGAACAGTAGACTATTCGAAAATGATTTTGGTCAGGATGGCCGGGTAGCGCAGCGGACTAAGCGTCTGTCTACCACCACAGAGACAGTGGGATCGAATCCAGCTGTGGTGCTTCCGGGTTGGCCGACCGTCCATACTGACACAATTGGCAGTGTTAGCGGGTGGGAAACCCGGCGAGGGTGGGTCCTGGTCGTTGTAAACAGCGACTCCTACAGTTCGGTCGGGCCGCCTGCACAGCAAGGGAAGGATCTAGGAGAGGTAGTGTGACCTTCCACACGTTACACTCCCCCAGTGAGAGTCCGCGCTGCCAGGTGAAAAGAAGCGGTGGGCTGGGTACACATGTGTCGGAGGAAGCATGTGATAGTCTCCGCCCTCCCGGACCGACAGTAGGGAGTAGAGTGCGCAACGACCAGGAAGGGGATTGGGAATTGGCATAACGACTAACATTGGGATGGGAGAAAAAGGAGGAAAAAAGGAGGAAAAATATTTAAAAAAAAAAAATTAAATAAATGATTTTGGTCAGTCATGTACATCCCTAATAAGTATAATAAATCGCGAATTACTTTAGGTATGCAATCGTCAAAAAGAAAAGAAAAAACTAGCCCCATTTTTGCCCGATGCATAAGTGGCTAAGCAACACTTGACTTGTATGTGATAATTACACGTTGGCAGTCAGGGGGGGGGGGGGGGGGGGGGGCATATTTTGGGGGGTGTTTCGCTGTGCAGTCTGGCACATTAATCAGCCTCTCCCTTACTCTCCTTTGAAACTTTACATAAACTCCTTTGCATGAAAAGACTGTATATCCACGATGCAAATTCATTTAGAGAACATAGATAACAAAGTCACAGATCTCTCTCTCTCTCTTAACACGACAATACGTATCAATCTAGGTCTCTCTCTCACGATCACAATGTCTAATGTTTGCATGTAATGCCAGACTTAGAGAGAGGGTGAAAAAGACCCCCGTATTTCACACACTTCTTTGTGCGTATCTTCCCTCCCCTGGCCGCTGCTGTAAATAACATTTCTTTCTTTATCCTTTATGTACAAGTAGTAGTCGATTTAAAAGTAGATCCCATTGAGATCCCGTACAAATCTCCCTTTACACAAGAGACCCGTTTATGTTCTCAAGTCAAATTGCCTGGTTAATTATGTGTTTAAAGAAAAGAATCAACTGGAATACCCTCTTCTCTCTGGCTCTCTACACCTGAGACTTTCTCTGTGGCACATTCTCCATGTTGGTTTAGTTGTTGTTGATGTCTTTTTTACTCATAATTTGTTTTCAAATATAGCCATCAGTGCTGTGAAGTCATGATGGAAGTTAGTGTGTTTGCCACTCTATTCCCTCAACTCACACACACACACACACACACACACACACACACACACACATGCACACACTCACACAGACATACACACGTTCACACACATACATACTATAGACGCACATTCACACTAGACACGCACATAGACACACACACACACACACACACACATAAACACACATGCACACACTCACACAGACATACACACGTTCACACACATACATATACTGTACACGCACATTCACACGCACATAGACACACACACACACATACACGTAGACACAGAGGACAAAACACTCTCTTTATCTCTATTTAGTTTTGCTAAGAGAATCGCTCAGCACTGAGAGAGTGAGAAAACCTCTTAAGAAAACAGGTAAACATCTCAACATTAATTTTCTCCTGTTTGTGCAACGTGAGTGCAATTAGTATTGTTTTTAAACTCCTCAATCAACCGCAAATGAGGTTCAGAAAATGTAGCTGAAAGCGGCAGCAATGTAATTAATTTACACTTACTGTACCATGTAACATGTTAGATTGTTTCCCCCCCTTCATCATGTCTGCTCTGAAAGCATGTTGTTGTTATTGTTGTTGTGTTCCAACACTGTGTTTTCTAACATTCAGTTAGAATATTTTATAAGGAGAAGAATACACAAAGCTCCAATATACGATATGTTCTATATTCTTTAACTTATAGAACTGTAGCAAAGACACATTTGTACACCCAATTAAGAGGTTGCCGGTTAAGAGGTACAGGCACCCAGAAAAGTGGCCCTTATTTTTACTTGAACTTGAGGACTGCATTTTTTTGCAAAGCTTAGCTTTATACTTCATACTTATAGCACATGCATGAGCCTGGTCTCTTTTGAAAGATAACATTCTGAAGTTACTAATGCAAAAAAGGGAAATCACTTTCAGTGCTAATGAAATAGAGTAATCGAGTTACAATTAACCGATTGATTGATCGCTAACATTATCAATGATCGAGTAAGGAACATGCTTACAATTTGCAACCCTAGGTTTTGTGTATTCAATAGCGGTGTAACGGTACACAAAAACCACGGTTCGGTGCGTACCTCGGTTTTGAAGTCAAGGTTCGGTACGGGTTTTCGGTACAGTGGGGGAAAGTTTGGCTTTCCATGTTCCACTCTGGGGTGATGTAGTGTGCAGTAACTAATTGTACTTGTAGGGCTGTCGACGAATATTCTATATTTGAAATTAATAATTGACTTGTAAAAAAAATTGATAATAATAATAATGATATTAGATTGTGAAAAAAACAGCCCCCGGTGGGCGGTCGTTAGTGGTTAGTTAACATACCGTTGTATTCGTTCGGTACACTACACAGCCGTTCGGTACGGTACGGTACACACTGAAACGGTTCGGTTCGGTACGGATACGTGTACCTTTACACCCCTAGTACTCACATTTATTTTTACTGGTTTCCAGATGCCTGTTTTTAAGTTCCAGCTGAGAGGTAGGAGCTGGAAAACATAATGGTTCCATAGCCTGAAGTCTTATGTAGTACAGATCCAAAGTTTATAGAAATCCCATGGAAAATTTATGTTTTACCAAGGTTTTTGTAATGTGTGTACCAGTAAAGATTCGCCATGATTATCCAAAATGGCCGTCCACACCCATTCATTTAGAGCAGGGGTCTCAAACTCAATTTACCTGGGGGCCGCTGGAGGTAGAGTCTGGGTGAGGCTGGGCCGCATCAAATATTCCACACAAAAAGGGTTTCATGTATTTTTTTGAATTTTTATGGAAATGTATGGTTGAAACATGCAAACGTTCAAACGCACACACACTAATAAGCATTGGAGGCTTTTAACCAGGGCCGGACTGGGGAAATCATTCAGGCCAGAAAATATAGTGGAAAATATAGCCCCAGTCAGGCCACTTTTTAAGCACGGGGTCCCCCACCAGGAATTTTTTTGTTACAAAGACTTCATTTCCTGCATTCTGGTGCAGGACTTTTTTTTATTTGTACCCTTTAAATGCCAGTGTTTGTGATGACATGACTGCAAAAAGAAAAAGAAAATGTGGGATTTTTATTATTTTTTTTGTTGTTGAAATCATCTGGGGGGCCGCAAAATATCATCCAGCGGGCCGCAATTGGCCCGTGGGCCGCGAGTTTGAGACCCCTGATTTGAGGCTCTCGTCAAAACAATGGGCTTCTTCGTCTTCTTGTGTCACCCTCCCCCACTGTTAGCGCCCGTCTGGGATCGCTTTCGGCTTGGCTACAATGGTGGTCAATAATTTTCGCCATCAGCAGTGACTGGTCAGTTCAGGACCGCTCACAACCGGACCTGGTCACTCATCAGAACGGCTTGTAAAAATGACACGCACCGGATGTTTTGTCTTATAACTCGAGAGTGGAATCACGCAATAGGTTGAGTGTGGTGACGATCGAAAGGCGGCAAATTCAACTTTCCAACAATGTTATTGGTTGATCGGCGAAAACGCATCCCGTGTGCATTCATGATGAAACATAATACCTATGATTTGAGAATAATAGCGGGTCGAGGCAAGAAACGGCAACGGTTATAGTATAATACACGCATACATACGGCTATTCCTCAGCATTTCGGGAATGACCCCAGACCGATCTAAAAACATACTTATATTCACCATGGTATAACGCACGAATGTATAATGCATGGAAAGATGATCTATTTTTTGCATCTTGACCGGAAGAAAGTCACTGTCAAATGACCATAGTATTGTTAGGGATGTCCCGATCCGATCACGTGATTTTCCGAAGATCGGGACCGGCAAAAAATAAATAGGTAATATCGGGATATTTTTTACTTTTTCTTTTTTTTATTCAACA
>NC_140175.1:31512462-31524962 GCF_963971535.1 Notolepis coatsorum | reverse complement strand
AGGAGGTGGGCTGGGTGTTTTAAGGGGAGCGGGCTAGGAGGTGGGCTGGGTGTTTTAAGGGGAGGAGGCTAGGAGGTGGGCTGGGTGTTTTAAGGGGAGGAGGCTAGGAGGTGGGCTGGGTGTTTTAAGGGGAGCAGGCTAGGAGGTGGGCTGGGTGTTTTAAGGGGAGGAGGCTAGGAGGTGGGCTGGGTGTTTTAAGGGGAGCAGGCTAGGAGGTGGGCTGGGTGTTTTAAGGGGAGCGGGCTAGGAGGTGGGCTGGGTGTTTTAAGGGGAGCGGGCTAGGAGGTGGGCTGGGTGTTTTAAGGGGAGGAGGCTAGGAGGTGGGCTGGGTGTTTTAAGGGGAGCAGGCTAGGAGGTGGGCTGGGTGTTTTAAGGGGAGCGGGCTAGGAGGTGGCTGGGTGTTTTAAGGGGAGCAGGGTAGGAGGAGGTGGGCTGGGTGTTTTAAGGGGAGGAGGCTAGGAGGTAGGCTGGGTGTTTTAAGGGGAGCGGGCTAGGAGGTGGGCTGGGTGTTTTAAGGGGAGGAGGCTAGGAGGTGGGCTGGGTGTTTTAAGGGGAGGAGGCTAGGAGGTGGGCTGGGTGTTTTAAGGGGAGGAGGCTAGGAGGTGGGCTGGGTGTTTTAAGGGGAGCGGGCTAGGAGGTGGGCTGGGTGTTTTAAGGGGAGCAGACTAGGAGGTGGGCTGGGTGTTTTAAGGGGAGGAGGGTAGTAGGAGGTGGGCTGGGTGTTTTAAGGGAGGAGGGTAGTAGGAGGTGGGCTGGGTGTTTTAAGGGGAGGAGGGTAGTAGGAGGTGGGCTGGGTGTTTTAAGGGGAGGAGGGTAGTAGGAGGTGGGCTGGGTGTTTTAAGGGGAGGAGGGTAGTAGGAGGTGGGCTGGGTGTTTTAAGGGGAGGAGGGTACTAGGAGGTGGGCTGGGTGTTTTAAGGGGAGGAGGCTAGGAGGTGGGCTGGGTGTTTTAAGGGGAGCAGGCTAGGAGGTGGGCTGGGTGTTTTAAGGGGAGCAGGGTAGGAGGTGGGCTGGGTGTTTTAAGGGGAGCGGACTAGGAGGTGGGCTGGGTGTTTTAAGGGGAGGAGGCTAGGAGGTGGGCTGGGTGTTTTAAGGGGAGCAGGGTAGGAGGTGGGCTGGGTGTTTTAAGGGGAGCGGACTAGGAGGTGGGCTGGGTGTTTTAAGGGGAGGAGGCTAGGAGGTGGGCTGGGTGTTTTAAGGGGAGCGGACTAGGAGGTGGGCTGGGTGTTTTAAGGGGAGCGGACTAGGAGGTGGGCTGGGTGTTTTAAGGGGAGGAGACTAGGAGGTGGGCTGGGTGTTTTAAGGGGAGGAGGCTAGGAGGTGGGCTGGGTGTTTTAAGGGGAGGAGACTAGGAGGTGGGCTGGGTGTTTTAAGGGGAGCGGACTAGGAGGTGGGCTGGGTGTTTTAAGGGGAGGAGACTAGGAGGTGGGCTGGGTGTTTTAAGGGGAGGAGACTAGGAGGTGGGCTGGGTGTTTTAAGGGGAGCGGACTAGGAGGTGGGCTGGTGTTTTAAGGGGAGGAGACTAGGAGGTGGGCTGGGTGTTTTAAGGGGAGGAGACTAGGAGGTGGGCTGGGTGTTTTAAGGGGAGCGGGCTAGGAGGTGGGCTGGGTGTTTTAAGGGGAGCGGGCTAGGAGGTGGGCTGGGTGTTTTAAGGGGAGGAGACTAGGAGGTGGGCTGGGTGTTTTAAGGGGAGCAGGCTAGGAGGTGGGCTGGGTGTTTTAAGGGGAGCAGGCTAGGAGGTGGGCTGGGTGTTTTAAGGGGAGGAGGCTAGGAGGTGGGCTGGGTGTTTTAAGGGGAGCGGGCTAGGAGGTGGGCTGGGTGTTTTAAGGGGAGCGGGCTAGGAGGTGGGCTGGGTGTTTTAAGGGGCTGCTCTTGGCTGGCGAACAGTCACTACTTGTTTTATTGCTTCATGCTGAACACCTGCAAAGTTCGGAGGGGGAAAAAAGAAAGAAGTGGAAAAAAAGAGACATTTAGTAGGTGCAGGGCAGACAAAAGGCTTCCATGTGAGAGAGGCTCTGTGTGGGAATGTGTGTGTGTGTGTGTGGGTGTGTGTGTGTGTGTGTGTGTGTGTGTGTGTGTGTGTGTGTGTGTGTGTGTGTGTGTGTGTGTGTGTGTGTGTGTGCGTGCCTGCGTGCGTGCGTGTGTGTGCGTGTGTGTGTGCGCATCCGCGCGTGCATGAGTGTGTGTCTCAGGTTACATTCCTACAGACAGACTGCACTTGGCTGCCGAGTGAAAATGGTTGCGCACTTGCAACGTGCATGCAGACACAGACACAGACACAGACACAGACACACACACACACACACACACACACACACACACACACACACACACACACACACACACACACACACAGAAGTACAATCACAAGCACACAGTAGATACCGTACGTCTAGTTCCTGACAAACTCATATGCCCTTGGACAATAAAGAGAAGAAAGGAAAAACAACAAGGGGAACGTAACGGGGGAGGTGCCCTCGCTGGCAGAAGAACAAACCAAGAGAGAGACATAATAATAAGTTTCCGCGTCGTACCAGTGTTTGACTGAAACAGATTAAATAGACCAAAAGTCCCCCCCCCCCCCCCCCCCCCCCCTGTTTTTGTGAACTTTTAATGTTTTCCTTAATTTGGCCTGGGATCAAATCACACCACAGCCTTCTCAACTGCGTCTTCAAGGCCGACAACACTTGACTCAAAGTCCTCCCTCGCCGTAGGGCTTAACTGTCTGGAACTTCTCTTCCTCTTCTGCACATGCCCCCACAAGACCGGGTTCCTCACCAGGGGCTCGCTGGCGGGGTTGTACCCATCTCAACAAAGTGCTCCTGGCCTAATGCAGAGAGAGGGGGGGGGGGGGGGGGGGGGAAGCGTCCAGTGTACTTGTGTTAGTCAAGAAACTAGTGGACGGTTGTGTCGACGCAGCATTCCACACGCGGGCCCTCCTTTGCGCAACATTGTGCAACAACCACAGATATTACATTCATCAACACGCTTCCACACATTAATTGTAGGACTGGACACTATCTCGGTGCGGAATGACTGCTCCTGGAAACTAAGAACAGTTGCGTGTAAAGGCACAAAATGCCAGATTATTGCTGCATGTGGGAAGAGTAGTATTTAAAGAAGCCAATGTGTTCCAGTTGGACATAGTTTTATATACGTCAGAAAGCAGAGTGATCACGTTCTTTTTGTTTGCCATCCTCGACAAAGGAATACTGACCAAATATTTTTGCATTAACACCACAAATGTATGCAGTATTTCTTTTTTTCCCCCATAATACCCACAGCCAAGGAGAACATCAAGATGGGAAATCCCAGGAACCCAGTTCTTCCCAGTGTTAATCCCTAATACACACAAGCAGGCACGCACGCACGGAGGCAAGCGCTCACTCTCATGTACACTCACACACTCACACTCACACACTCACACTCACACACACACACACTCACACACACACACACACACACACACACACACACACACACACACACACACACACACACACACACACACACACACACACACGTGCTGATGTTTGAGTCCCCTGGTGCAGCCCTGCCTCCACTCTTAGAGAGTCACTGAACCAATTAGCTTTGCTCCCTCAATGTGTGTTGGAGTGTTTAAAGCCAGTGGCCCGGCCCAGAGCCCTCTGTCTAAAACAGTTCTACCACCACTGAAATCACTCCAATTGAATTCAATCTGATGGTGTGGTCAGTTGATAAAATAATAAAAAAAGAATATCAGCGAGTAAGGCACCCGAGTATTGGCTAATATTGCTGTGGCACAAAAGATTCAACAGTAGTTCCCGGGAAAGTGAAAACCCAATTGACTGGAGGGTTAATAATAAACACTTCTAGACCCCTCAGCGTTGCAACTCTTTTAGACGTACAGCTGCGGCGGGAGCTTGATGACTCTACAAAAACAGCAGAGGGGAAACAACTTCATAAACGCATATTTATTGGATAATTGGTGTTTCAAATGGCTTCAAGCTGTCAGGAGATGGCCGTTGAACACGCAGTAGCCAGGAAATTAGAGAAAGCGAGCGAGTAAAAACATGCAAATGTCCTCTTAAACGTCCTCTCTCACCACGGGCTGAACACCACGGAGGAGGAGGAGGAGGAGAGGAGGACCGAGCCTAAATCCGTCGCGTGCGCGCGAGGCTGTTATAAACCAACAACTGACGCACAGCGATCTTTCACTCTCTCATTGTGTTTGTTCAACCTACATGGAGCCGGTGTTGCATGAAATTCTGCCTCCCGTGAAAATGTGCCTCCCTCACACACACACACACACACACACACGTACACACACACACACACACACACACACACACACACACACGTCACACACACACACACACACACACACACACACACACACACACACACACACACACACACACACACGTCACGTCACGTCACGTACACACACTTCACTAGCATGCGGCTAATATTAGCCGCAGGAGCTGGTGTGAGAGGAATGACAGCACTTTTGTGTATGGTGATAAAACACTATAACTATTATATTACATTTGCAGCAAATCTGTCATATTAGTACGCTTTTGATTAAACTCGCATAACCAACCACGCCTCTGGCTCTCGCCCAGAGGCCTGAAGAAATTCTTAGGATAACTGTGCCAATGGGAACCATAGGAAGTCATTTAACAGACGCAAAGCTCCTCACAACACATGGCCACATGGTATAGTACCACACATGGCCACATGGTATAGTACCACACATGGCTACATGGTAAAGACTGGGGCGTTATAGTATAGCCCTAAATATATATCCCATAGAAAATCTCCTCACAATAAATCTACCCAAGTTTGGTTGACTGAACAACACTGGCCTCTTACTTTTTTCCGAAACATCCTGCACCACATTCATTCACTTATATAACGACAACACCGGATACGATACGCCTTGACCAAAAGACCCGGAGAAGATCTTAAAGATCCAGCACAATGTATGATGTTTTAATTCGTTCATAAATTGCTTATTGATGTGGACCGTTAATGTCATGAGTATGATTCAGCTTCAGGCGTATCATTTGAAGTGTTTTAGTGCGCCCTCTCCGAGCACAGCCAACTCTCAGTAGGCTGAGGGGGCGTGGCCTTCTGTTCGCTGCACGCTAGAGAGATCAGGGATACTCAACTTTATTCGCAGGAAGTTGGGAGTATTGTATGTCGGGGGATCAGAGCATAATGACACGGGGATTTGTATGCATGCTTTTTTCTGTGCTGCATGATTGTTTAGAGACCAAAATTGTGACTCTCTTGGTGATTCTGTGGTTCAGTATATAAAACGAGGGTATTTAAATTGCAGTCTTCTCTTTACAGGAAGGTACACATTTAAATAAAGAAATAAAGACAAATGTAAATCACATCTATTGTACAAAACTGCAAGCATATACACTCGATAGGTTGTAGCTGAAAACATTGTATTGTTCCAATGCGGCCCAGTTACATTAAAATAACTTAATAAGTTGAAAGGTGAACTGAAATGGCTGGTATGTCCTGGGATTTCACAAGGTCTCTAGTTTCACACGATACCTATATCTTCGCTCTTAAGCCTCCAAACCGAGCTTCACTAGAGTCTCCGAAAGACGCCGATCAATACGCTCGTCTTTTTTAGAGGGTTCCCAAAATCAAATCTATGGTTTTTTGGGAACGTCGTTAAGTGATGTGATGAATGACCTCGCGGGGGCCGCAGGTTGAGTATCACTGCTGCGGACGCTTTTGATGCTTAAGAACCGAGTGTTGTCGTTACGCCGCTCAGCCAGATGTGACTGATGGGCCAATCAGAGTAACCCGAGAACATTACTGTATGCAATATCTTCACGGAGGCAGATTGGATATCTGAAATGGGTTTTATTCTGTTGATATCCAGGAGGGTAGACATCAAAAAGGCTTTAGTCGTCATTTTGTTCAACAGTTCTAACATTTTGGGTGATTATTTTTACATCAACGTGCTTTATGGACACACAAAAAAATGTAAGAAAGAAAGGTGATTTTCATTGTACTGAATGTTTAATACAGGAGCCTGATCATATCCGAGGGACACACATCTAGAGGAACAAGAGAAGAAATGTCTGTGTGAGAGCGAAGGAGGAAAAAGAGAATGTCTGGGAGAACGAGCAAGTGAGGAAAAGAAAGAAGAGATGATGAGAGAGAGAGAGCGAGAGGGAGATAGAGAGATAGACAGGGGGGATACAGACAGAGAGAGAGAGAGAGAGAGAGAGAGAGAGAGAGAGAGAGAGAGAGAGAGAGAGAGAGAGAGAGAGAGAGAGAGGGAGAGAGGAAGAATGTTTGGAGTGAGGAGTGCTCACTATTCAAGGCCCTGACAGCATGGAATGCGAGCGGGGGAGATCAATGTGGCATCGCACACTCACATACACACACACACATAGACACACACACACACACACATACACTCACACTCACACATAGACACACACGTACACTCACACACACACGGCCAGATGTTCTCCAGCCAATGAGAGAAGCAGGCTGGTCTCTCCAGGTCAACCCACATGTGTCTCAGAGTCGACCTCGAGGCTGGGAACAGAGAACACACACACACACACACACACAGACACACACACACACACACACACACACGCACACACGCACACACGCACACACACACACACACGCACACACGCACACACGCGCTCACACACACACACACACACACACACGCACACACACACACACACAGCCTAATCCCTCTGTCTCTTCCCTCAGGTTGAAGCTGTAACAGATTAAATGTCAGCTTTCTGAAACTGCAAGCCTGTTCCTCTTTCTCCGAGTTTGGAGGTCAAGTTTAAGTTAATTTCCCTTTATTTATTTTTTACAATCATATAATTTTAGGGAAAACTATGAAATTTGTGGTGCTCCATCCACAGTTCAATGGATGAACTGTGACACAAACAGCGTCAGGGTTTAGGGGTCTGATTCCCACCAGGGTGAGACATATTGATCATGTATGTAGTACCCAGGAAACTGCAGAGCCTTGGCTTTATATTATATTCATTTTATTTATATCTCAAGTCTTAAATCTTCCCTTTCGGAAAACAAGTTAACTAAATCTGCCAATGGCGTGAGAGGATTTGACCGGTTCCAATCCGAAGGAACGTCTTTTAAGAAATAACTCACAATATCTTGAAATCGTCTTCAGTTTCATAACAAATCTGCCCGTTTTTTTTAGGGAATCCTTGAAACAACCTTGTTTGTATTGGATTGTGTTTGTATTGTATTGTATTGTCATCTCGCCCCACTGGCAGATTTCTTTTTCACTTTAGACTAAATAAAAGATTGAAATACTTTGTTTAAAATGGGGACGTTGTGTAACGTCGTTTTAATTCTGCCTATAGTCTCCCCCCGGGCTTCGACCAAAAAGTTGCACGACCGACAGTGGAGCTGAACAATATATCAAATTCATATCGATTTTGCAATATGAAAGAGCGCACTATCCACGTCGCAGAGACTGCAATATGGTGCATTCTTAAATCACTTACACAATAAAAGAGAGAGACAGTGAGATTGAGAAGAGTCTGGCAGACGTGCTTCACTCACAGGTCCCTACGATACATTATATAAATACTAGGTCCGTATAATACATATATACTAGGTCCATACACTACAAGCAGATTGGTCATCACACACAGAAATACTGGGTCCATATAATACAAGGGTCATTACTGTGAAATCCATTAGGAGACGGCGTAATGTTACACCTACATAGCAGGTAAATGTACTCCCACAATATACTACAGAGAGGGGTTTAAACTACATAGAATGGAAATGTAGATTTTCTACGGTAATAAATTATTCCTCATCCCATGAAGGCACCGACAGGTCAATAGATACATCAGAAGATAAATGTATTCACAAAATGGATCGACCATATTTGAAGTCTATGGGAACATCATTCAATGTTACTGAAGACCGATGGGTCCTCCTTATGATTCCTTCCTCTTAACCATGTATTCATGCATTTCCCCATCGCCACAGCGCCTACAGATGCACCTTACTATGTATTTTGTATTACTATTTGCATTTATTGCGATTAATCTCAATCCATCATGCGATTAACACGTGGAGGAAATGTTTATCGTTTGACGGCCCTAATCAATGTACATTAGAATTGAGATGAAGGCCTACATTGTTGGTTAAAAACCACAGATACTCAGTAATACCGGTCCATTGTTTGTCTCTGTGTAGTGGAAGTCTTTGGCATTACCTCTCTTTATTTACTCATGTGGCCTGAGAAGAGAGGAACACACATCTTTGATGGTAGCTTGACACATTTTTTGTCACTATTCCATGGTCAATGGTTTACGAAACGGAAGCAATTACAAACAACATTGAACGTGTGTATGTGTGTGTGTGTGTATGCGTGTGTGTGTGTGTGTGTGTGTGCGCGCCGCGCATGCGTTCGTGCATGTGTGTGTGCGTGCGTGTATGTGTGTGTTTTGACAGTTGACAAGAAAACACCTCATAATTAAGATTTCTAAAAAGCTAAACTAAACTAATTATGAACTGGGCTAAAACAAACAAACAAAAAGGATAGTGAACTATCTCCAAATGAACTGACACAGGCACACACACGCACACACGGGTGCACGCACGCACGCACGCACGCACACACAAAGACAAGACAGACAGACACACACACACACTCTCTCACATTAACTCTTCCCTTCCTGGCCCCTGACTAGAGCAGATGGCACTGGGGGTGTTCCAGACGATTTACGAGCAAAGGGGGGCGGTGCATTTTCCAGCCTGAGCCCCCCCCCACCCCCCTCTCAAAAACACCCACCCTTGGCAGTGCCAGCCTCTGTGTGCCAGCGGCTGCCAGAGAATGAGAGGGTATAAAACAAAAGCTGGGGCAAACCATTCTGCTGCCCCCGTACACCCTGCCCCCCCCCCGCCCCTTTATAACAAAACCACAATGGTTTCACCCGGTGAGATTTCTATTGATGGGCTCTGTGTTCCTGGTGACACTTTCATAATGGATAGAGGGACTTGTGATGCAAGACAGATCTCAGAGCAATTTAACAAATACATAACATCATATTCAACCACGGAGAGCGTCAGCGTCAAACCAAACCAGTAATTAGCCCGGGGTAGGATAGCGCTGCACTGACAATATGCTGAGAAGGCGTTGATTGAGGCCTAATTTTAGAGGGCAATATTGCCAGCATTTACTGCCAGTAACAGGGCAATATGTGAGACACACCAGCAGTTTGATGGTGCAGTTACAGGATGAGTATTAAGAGAGACCACGTGAAAACTACTCTAAACCCCTTCGCCTGCGATGAGGAGTGATGGTGCACAGAGGAGGAGGAAGATGATGATGACGAGATGCACGTCTCTCTCCGTGTGACACGTGGTGAACACAATCCTACATCCTCTCAATGAAAGGCAGCCATTTTCCCTCTCTGCTACACACACACACAGAGACGTACACACAAACAAACAACTTCACAAGCATGCGCGCATACATGAAGAGTAGACAGGCACGTGCATACATTACACACACAAGCTATGGTGCTGATGACACCACCAACTCCCACAACAAGTTGGCTGGACACACACACACACACACACACACACACGCTCACACAGGAACACTGAAGCTACAACGCTAAACAAGTTGGCTTGTTCTAAGTGGAGCTACGTGTGGTGGAGTGAGGCGTTGAGCGTTGCTGGTAATTGCCAGGCAGGCTGGTTGACATTTCTGTCTCTTTATTTTTTAAGGACTGGGTAATTAGGCTCAGTGACTGGGATGGTGGCGAAGATACGAACAGGTGTGTGAATGAACACAAACATCCATGCTAACTACTCCTTGTCGATGTAAAAAGAAGAATGCAGTGAGTTAAGCTACATGCCATTTAGTGGCTATTGTGCACACAGGTATCATATAGGCACCTTGTCCAAGTACGTAATGGATGTGACTAAAAATAATGTTGACAAACATCAACCTTTTACGCTTCCGTTTAACTTCAATTGCCCTTAAATTTCCCCTTAAGCTGATTCAAAGGTGAGAACCCCATTTGTACCGTATCTTATCTTAAAGGAACACGCCGACCGTCTTCTCCAGAGAGAGACAAGACGATAGATACTCGTTTCCTCTCTGTGCGTTCAGTGGAAAGCTATCCGACTGCACGTATAGCCTAGCTTAGCAAGCTAGGCTACCGGTACCATACCCTTCCATTCATTGTGCTAAGCTAGTATCTAGAATCGGTTCAACTAAACTTGAATATTTTTGGGAATGTGATTCAGTCGTACATATTGAAAACGGCTAATTACAAACTATATCATGAACAAAATATTAGTTATTCAATGATATTTCTGGAGAGGTTATTTGGTCAACTGCTTTAATTCTGCTTTGTGAAACACCAAGCCCTGATCTTCAATTGCTGTAAATCCTGTCTTAGCAGGAGCTAGCTCCAGGCCTGCGTTCTACCTCGGAACAAGACAGGACAATGATCATCACAAGGAATGTCAACTGGGACACAACAGTACGTGCCCAGTGCGGAGGGAAAGCACTTGGGAGGGCGAGAAATCGCAAACTGCGCATGAGACCTTGCACAGAATGTTAGTTCTCTGTCATCCAACATGGCTGCCTGTAACATAGCAACCATTGTTTATTATACATCGCAATAATGGAAGAGAAAACAGCTATGTGTTGATATGAGAAATATATCAACAGAAATGTTATAATATAATCTTCTCAACAGGTCACAGTAGAACAGTAATATCATGCTTTTCCAGTCAGTGTTTTAACCACTGCACAGGAATTGGGCATTTTCTTTTGAAAGCGGTTACAAATGGTTATAGGCATTAGGCAGGCGGCCATACTGGAAGAAAAAGAGAACTACAATAATAATTCCATGCAAGGCCTCTTGCTTCCCTCGCCATGATAATCTTGTTCTCTCCTCATTTCTCATCCCACTCTTCCTGACTGTGTTCTGTCTCCACACCAAGCCAAGAGTCTTTGGGGGAAACATATGGAGAGAGAATTCAGTCGTAAGCCAGTCGTCGGGAGCAAACAGCGTGTCAATCTCCGTGCCGGGAAACACGGCGACGCGTCTCAGACGCTAACCTTGAAATCACTGCCATTATTAGAGGAGTAATTATTAGCATTAAGAAGAAAGAGAAAAAAAAGAAAAAGCAAATGCAGCTAATAATATTTGCCATTATAGCTAAAAACGCCTATTAATTCCTAATCCGTGGCACAATTAAGAGCATGGCTGGCTGTTTTGTAAAGTCGTTCTGCCTTGCTGAGGAACAAGACAATTTAACAGTCTCGGAAGGCAGAGATAGAGAGGGAGAGAGAGAGAGGGAGAGAGAGAGAGAGAGAGAGAGAGAGAGAGAGAGAGAGAGAGAGAGAGAGAGAGAGAGAGAGAGAGAGAGAGAGAGAGAGAGAGAGAGGAGAGGAGAGAGAGAGAGAGAGAGAGAGAGAGAGAGAGAAATCCCAGTATTAAGGTGACTGGCTCCTTCGCTCCATCTCTATTTTTCAATGCAATCAGTGGTTTTTGAGTGACGGGCGTGACGGAGGCTGATTTGAGTGAATAGAGACGAGGGCAGAGTCACGCGCTGCGATATCTGTCTCGGTACGAGTACATCAAACGGTAGCGGGGTATTATTAAAGCATCCCCTTTTTTTTTTTTTTTTTTACTGTGTGAACTGTGACTTAATAAGCTATGCCCGATTAGGAGAACAAAAAATACGGCGTGCCGTCGGGGGGGCTTCCTATCCGCCCTCGCCCCCAAATCTTCCTCCAAATGCGGAACGCTGGCGTAGCCACGCTCCTGTTTGTGTCGCGGATTTCCTCTCCGCTAAAGAGGAGAATAAAAAGGAAAAAAACACAACGCCACCGCCGATGGATTTGGCGATCGCCTCCTCCTCCAGAGGAGAGCCGACGTTTTAGCCTCAAAAAGATAAATAATATAAATTTAGCATCAGCGGGGCCTAAGCGTTCAGCCTCTGTTCCCCACTTTTCTCTTTGCTTTCTGTTTCTTCCATCAATTCACACTTTATGAAACATTTCCTCCTGCACTCACTGCCAACTGCAAGTTGCATGGCAACAGGGGTAGAATGGTTACCCCCCCCCCACCCCATCGCTCCCCAGCATGCTCGCTCTCTCTCTCTGCCACACACACACACACACACATACACACACGCACACGCGTGCGCACCACGCTCCCCTTCCCAACACAATTGACGGGGAAAAACACAGGATCTGAGAGGCTAGCAGCATAAGGAGGAAAACACGAAACCAGCCAAGACCTTAAATAGCAGAGCAGGGGTTTTGACAGCCGGAGTGTTGAATGCTATACGGCCATATCCGAGAGAGATTAGAGCGAGAGTTTTAAATGGGCATTATCTTTCTGGGATGTTTCCAATATATATATATATATATTTATATGTATTTTTTTAATCTTTAAAAATTGAAATGCCTAATCCACTTCCTGCTTTGAGAATGTGTGATCA